>NC_037670.1:93923075-94209370 GCF_003255815.1 Theropithecus gelada
TTCAAAAGTGGCAGGATTCTTATAAATTAAATCTGGTTCTTAAATAAATATCGACATTGAAAGCCAGAAATTTACATTTCTGCAGCCTAGCTAAATAATTCCACTTCTCTAATTAAACTCAAGTAATGGAGATACACTGGGAAGCTTTGAAAAGTTTTGCTAATATAAAGTGTCGACCTTCCAGGCAAAGAAAAGGTGCCATTCTTGAGAATAGTCAACCCCATTCAGGAGTATGTCATTCATTTACCATTTAAACCACAAAACAACATGTGCACTTAATATCTGCTTTTACATTATTTGATGAAATGGTTGTGTTCAAAGAGATTCTTTAGAAAAAAATCTCATCCACCACTCACTTTGTGATGGGAAAACAAAGGCACAAAGTAGAAGTTGCCTTTCATTGCTGTGCATACATGATTTATTTTTATGGAAAGCTATAGTGCCCCAAATAGAACTATAATGATTTTAAAAATCTATGAATTCTGCATCAAAGATAATGGATATAATTGTATGAAATAGTAAGGTTGAGAATTTAATGTGTATTTAATGTGAATTTAATGTATATCATGCAAGTTACCAGGTTAACTTGGGAGGCAGACAAATAAATTCATATGTGATATAAAAATGAAATCTATTATCCTGTTAAAGTTCCTACAAGATATTAATAATGTTTGTGAAATTTGCAAATGTAATAGTATGTGTGATGTTGAAAAAGAGAATTCATAACATTAAAACCTCTATTTTTTTGCATGACTTTTTATTTTGCTCATAATTAAAGCAAAATGTCTTCACAATCAACCCAAGTTTACAGTAGAAAAATTTATTTCAGTTATTTTTTCTACATTGTGGATATCTTTGTGTATATTTTTTCCCAAAATACACATTCCAGAACGTGGGTAGAATTTTCCTGTGTATCTTGAATGCCAAGCCAAACATATTTATTTTAAATGTATTTTTTAAATAGCTCTTTTTCTATCGTTTTTCCTGGACCTGCTTTCTCATGAGAAATGAACTTCAAATGAGACAACGAAGTATGCGTGACACACAGGACAACAGAAACCCACCAAAATTTCATTAATTAAAAAATTTCCCCATTATTTCTGTAAGTTTCAAATGTAGGGTATCAATAGGATTTTCTTCATGGGAACTTGTAAATGGCAAATTTCAAAACTATGAACACATGTAAAGTTTTTTTATGTGGTTGTTTTGCTTTCAATTAAATAGAAAATTCAAGAAATTATGCATTACCAATAGGCTAAAACCTCTTCCAAAAATCTTGCAAGGGAGGCTCCTCAGGTTTAATTAACTAGACTCATTGACATCTGAAAAAAAGACTAATGTTTAAACTACAAACTAGTGTTTTCTAAATTCCAGAGAAGAAATGCTCATTTTTAAAATTCTCTCAAAGAAAAGCTTTTAATTTGTTTTTTCTTATTTATATTAATATTTAGTTATTTGCTTAGACAAAAGCACAACGCTATGTGAATACATTGTAATTAATGTTACATTTTGTAGATTTTGATCCAGAGAAACTGGAAACAACTAATTAATTAGTTAATGTTTTCATGTGAAAGGAAAACTATACAAAAGTCATTTACCCTACCATCAAATGAGATTGCCTTGGCCAATGTCATCAAAATGAGTGAGCTCCCCAGAACTAGGAATGCTAAATGCTGCTATGTAAAAAAGGAATTCTGTAGTCCAATGAAGTTTGAGAAATGCTTGGTCAACAAAATTAAATAGGTAATGAAGAACTTCTCAGGGCAATGAATATGCTAATGTCTACTGTAAAAATCACATCATATGTTATAATAGGCAGAATTTTGCAGACAGAACTATTTAAAAAATAAATCTTTTTTTCTCCTTATTTGGGAGGGAAGGGAGAAAATGGGCCATTGGCCAATATACCTGTATAATTAAAACCAGGTCTTGATATATCTTTTCTTCTTACACATATTCCTATGTGGCTTTGAGCGATAATTTACCTTAATTACATTTACATTTCTCTTTCATATTTGGTGTTATTTCAATGGACATTTATTTTCCAATTTGCCACTTTCAGAGAGAAAGAAGTACCAACCTGAATGCTTCAAGGTACTCAACATCTCCCATGGGAGGATCAAGGCCACCTGTCCAGGCAATATTTATATTGTACCCTTCTCCAAGGCCTGTTCCAACCTGGGAAGAGAAAGACACACCATGGTGGGCAGAGAAGAGGGCAAATGGAAGAAAGCAAGAAGAGAGGAAAACAAGGACAGGGGAGCTCTTGAAATAAACATCAAACAACACATCAAATCAGCCCAACCTTCTCTGATGAACAGTGCTCTGGGTTATGCACTTGTTCTGCACTGGTTTTTGGTCCCATGGGACAATTCAGTAATCTCGTGTAATTTAAAACACCAGCAAAGGACAAGAAAATTAGGGGTAATCATGCAATGCAATTACCTGAAAGATACAAATAAAAGTGGGGCTCTAAAGAAATAAACCGAACCTCATTTGGGGCTCCACTGCCAGGGAAAAAGTTCCCTTCATCATAGCGATGGAGTGAAATGTACAGGATGCTGGGGTCAGCATAAAAGGCCTGCTGGGTACCGTTTCCATGGTGAACATCCTACGGGGAAATGAAAACAGACGACAAATACAGTCATGTCTAACTTTGTGTGGAGACAACCTTTCTGATTTCTAGTTCCCTGTCTTTCTACTCCACTTTCTTTTTCATTTTCTGTCTTCTCACTACGTTCCTCTTTTCTTTCTCCCATTCAGCCTGCTTCCACACCACCCCCTTTACTTCCTGAACTTTCAGGCAAATTACCCTTTAATGCACTCATTTTTTAAACTGGCTTCTAAAAATCAGGAAACCACAGCGAGCATGCCCTGGAGACTCCAGATGAGCAGTCATTGAGAAAGCCCAGTCCTTTGGTACAATTAGATATTTATACACCGGCTCTTTGTACTCCTTGCTTCAGTGATGGAATCTTGCATCCTGTTTTATGGAGGAATTTTATGACTTATTAACTGCCAACAGTTCATAACCCCTCAGGCTTAATTAACTAGCCTCATTGGCCTCTGAAAAAAGACTAATGTTTAAACTAAACTACAAACTAGTATTTTGCAGAAGGATCTATGGCTTACAGAGCATTTTCGCAATTCTTGACAGAACACTAAACATACATGTATGCATTGATTTGCCAAGTCCCACCATTAAGGTCAAAGGCTTTGCAACCAGCTGAATAAATTGGCTTTCTTGAAGCGTTCAGTTCAGTTAGCAATCCCTCCGCAGTTAGAATCACTTCAAAAGAGAAGCCAGATGCAAAAAAACTTCATATTTCATTTTGATAAAATGGTAACGCAAGAGTCGAAGACACAGGAGCATGAGCTCATTAGCTCTTAAATCATTTGGGCCAAAGCAGAAGGATGGCATGGGATTTTATGCAATCTTGTGCAATCACCTAATTTAAATATTATATAATGACTTTCTTTACAGCCTCCTTCCTGCTCTTTTTTCCTTTCCCTACACCAGTCCTCTTTCCCATTCAAAAGAAAAAAATAGCTTGATATAAAACTTGACAGTTCTTTTTTCTCACTGTTTTATGATACAGATACATGCCAGAATTGATATAAGAAAGGTAAGTCAATAGAACTAATAGCATTATTTTAAATGTCTTCACTGAAAGACCTCAAGTGCAAAAAAAAAAAAAAAAAAATCCTTAATTAATATGCTTCATAATATCTTCTGAACAAAAATAATGAGCCACTCCAAAAGTGGATAATTTATGTATTTGCATTCAATAGAATATGACTGCTATACTTTAAACATACATAGTTTCTGGTTCTGTTATTTGAAAGTTATAAAAACTTGTAAATATATACTTACTTTATATTAGTAAGATACAGAATCACACTATTTTCAACAATGATTCCTACAATTTTTAGTCAGGCACTATATAAATATCTGGTATGGATTATTTAATAAGTAAACAGAGGCTCAGAGAGTTTCAGTTACTAAGATTATACAGGTAATAAGTTGCATGACTGGGTCTTGAATCTACTTCCTATTCCAAAGGCCAAACTCTTAATGATTATACAGTTAACTGAAACTTACATTCATAATCTCTTTGATCCTCTTGGCAAAACTGTGAGGTGGGTTGTCAGTCATTATTGCTCCTTAAGAGGTTTATATGACCTGTCTTCATGCCAATCTCCAGCCCAGTACTCCTTCACTAGACACTATCATAGCCTCCTTTTGGTGAATTCTGAAAACCTGCATTGATCTTACCATCCATGGCATAGACATACAATAATCCTTTCCCCTTTTTGAATGGTACACATATCCAAAATTAAGAAATCATAATGTTGGGACAGATACACATTATCCCAGAAAGTTGTTTCAGCTAAAGACATACATCATCAGGAAAAAAAATAACTTAGTCAAATTGTATTAATTCCTGGATTTCTGAATATCCCAAGGAAAGGAAGGAGGAGATAAAACTATTTTCCTTTATGTAAACAAGGGTGAAAAAATTAAAGCCACAATGTCTTTTGTGTTTATTACTGGATATCTAGAAAATGGACAAATAAAATATTTTGAAAAACAACATTAAGGGAATATTTGTATTTCCCCTAAACAATAGTAATTTTAGTCAGTTCTAAGACACATTTGGTCTGAGCATAAATGCATCCACAATTTGAACAGCAGAAAAATATTGCTTTGATTACTTTTGTTTCTCTGGGGACACTGTAAATGTTTACTTAAAACAATCACATATAAAATGATATGTTCTCTCAGATATAAAATTGTTCTTGAAAAACGTGTTACTCAATTTCTGAGTAACAAATAAAATCCTGTTCACAGCATAATAAGATTTTCAACAGACATTATTATCAAAATACATAAATCCATTCTAATATGGCAATTCTTGATTCTGTATTCATATCCACCAAATATTTAGTGATAAAGGTTAAATTCAATTATGTCTTTTGTTTGGGGGAACAACTTACAGTATAGTCTTAAGAATATCATTTTGTTAAGGCTGGGCATGGTGGCTCACGCCTGTAATCCCAGCACTTTGGGAGGCCAAGATGGGCAGATCACCTGAGGTTGGGAGTTCAAGACCAGCCTGACCAACATGGAGAAGCCCCATCTCTACTAAAAATATAAAAATTAGCTGGCTGTGGTGGCACATGCCTGTAATCCCAGCTACTCGGGAGGCTGAGGCAGGAGAATCACTTGAACCCAGGAGGTGGAGGTTGCGGTGAGCTGAGATCGTGCCATTGCACTCTAACCTGGGCAACAAGAGTGAAACTCTGTCTCAAGAAAAAAAGGAAAAAAAAGAATATCTTTTTTTTGTTCGTTTTCCTTGCTGTAAAATATTCATACAAAATACTCATTGGTCAGGTATGATCTAAAGCTTGCTTCTGCATGGCAGCACATATATAATAAACTAAGATAAGAAAATTATTGGTGATTGTGAGAAATTACTATAGAAATGAAACAAAATGAAACATTAAAAGCCCCAAAATAGACCTTGTATCTAAGATATGTGGGGAAATGCTGAAAAATCATTTAAATATTTTACTGGTTAAAAAGCATACTGCAAACATTGATGCTGTATAAGGATTTAGAACCTGTATATTTTCACTATTATGTTAAAATAACTTTGAGTAACTTTGAATAAATCATATATTCTACCAGCTAATGTTATCACTCCTAGTTATGTAGTTTAGGGACTTATAATAAAGATCTAAATGAACTTGATCAACAACGCAATTTCCCCAAATCTAAGGACATTTGAATTAACTTTCCTTTTACAAAGACAGCTTAAAAAGTGCTTGTCAAACTAAAAGTCATGTTACCTAAAAGCTACCTGAGTCATACAGTCTTACTTGCAGAACAAGTTAGTCCCCTAAACACAATGGCCAGTCTCTTGCAAGTTGAAAAGCAAGTACACCTGCTCCCTCTCCACACCCATCTGAATATGTTTGGGATCTGCCTCAGAAAGGAAAATGGAATAAATGAGCTCCACAGATCAGCTAGAATCATTCTTGCCTAAAATACTCAACACTGCTGAATTTGGCTGTGACCCAAAGTAGCAGGCGAATTAGAACTCTAGCTCTGTATTTACTAAGCATATAAAAACGCTGAATCTGCTGGACAAAGGAGTACCTTTGCCATCTATTGGCGCTATAATTTGTGGAGTTAGTTCACACCCCCCAGCTAACATTAATGACTTTGGACTTGCAGGAATAACTTTTTTGTTGTTCTTTATTTTGGCTATTGAAAAGCCATCTATTGGCTTTTTCATTGCTAACTTGCAGAATAGACCTGTCAGCCAGGGAGAACGGATGTCTCAAGGCCACGTGGCACTTTAAAACTTCCTTCTCAGCAGCTGGAAGAAACAGGAATTTCCTCAAAGTAGCCCTGCAGCTGCACAATTTGGAAGACTTGAAAGTAAGAATATGTGGGCTGGTGGTGATCTCAGAGGCAACCCTTTGGACAGAACTCCATATATTTAGAGAATCTGAAACAAAAACTTCTCGTCTACTACAGCCTGTTGGGAAATCAGTATCCTTTCTGATTGGATAATGGAGCAAATACATAATCAAAGGCCAGGAAGCTTACAGGAAACTCCTTGGAGCTACCAGGTAACTTATTTTATAAATCGTATCAGATTTTTCCAGCCGTCTTTTATTCCTATACTGTATTACTGTACAAAAACAAAACTTTACATATAAATCCTCTGAAGTACAAAGTAGCCATTTACCACAAGGGAGGCATTTTAGCTTTCAAGTCTCTTGTACAATTCACTACTTTTAAGTCTAGATATCACAAATGTGTTTTCAAAGGGGACTCCTAACAGTTTTTTACTATCCTCCTACAACCTTAAAATGGTAGCAGAGGAGATTCTTTAGAAAGTAAACACTAAAAGATCCTTAAGGATAGGACAAACAGTTGACCAATCAATCACCTTCTTACATAATTTTCACAAATTTAGAAAGCTTAGAAAAATTCTTTCCCCACAATCTTTGCTCTTTATCTGCTTGTCTTAAGTTTCTGGCTTATCTTCCTGGCATAGAACTTACAGAATAAGGAGCATACTATTTTCTAAAATTTAATATCTTACAAATTATGCAGAATGGCAGTTATTAATTAATTTAGCTGTCATTTTGCATATAAATGAGAAAATGGGTACTGATGTCTTGATTTTTGTAAAATTGTAACATCTTGCTGCTGTAAGTATATCTAGGCCTTCAACACATTTCTTTAATGGTGAACTATGACCGACATTGAGACTTAGGCATGTTTGGAAAATACATGGATAGTCGGGTTTCAATATTCTTCTCTCTGAAGTGCTTGCAGGAATGCTTCAATATAGTGTGTGAAAAACACCCATTCCAACGAAGCACAACAAATGGGTGTCGTTCTTCCATTTCTTTTATCTTCGTTTTAACTTAACTAAGCATTTCTTCACATGGCTTTGTTTGTGCTCTCTCAACCCTTTGGTGTGCCTGCTTAACTGAATTCGAAGGCTGGAGGGCGAGGCCGTGACTTCCAATAAGATTTAATTATGAGTGCAGATATGAACAAGATTTAGACTATTAAGGCTTGCACTTCAAAAAAAACCTTTAGCATATTTTGCCTTTAAATCTTTTATCACCTGCAAAAATTAATTAAGTTCAGATGTCCCAGGTTCAGTTTGGATGCCAGGGTTCATTTCCTGTCTATGCTTTGTCAGACAACCTATTACACCTCCTCGTGAACTGGAGGCAAACCGAAAACGGGGCTCATAAATCACCATTCACTTCTTTTTCGCCCTTTCCTGGGTTGGTCCTTTTTGTACGGGGCAGATCTCCAGCTCATTATTCATGAATATACTGTGGACAATATGCCAAGTGTCATCTGCTTTTAAACAAACCATTTGTTAAACAAATTATAACTTTATTGTGTAAGAATGCATCACGTTAAAATGTAAGACTAATCTAATGCCTCTGACTTTTAATCACTCAGGGTTCCTTTAGAGAATCATCCCAAACTGGCATCTGAGATTGGAGATCTTTTCAGTAACAGTGACATGCGGACTTGTTTTAATAATACCACTGTTGCACAACAAGCAACATGATTGCTAACCAGGGGAAGTGGCCAATTGGTTACCAAAGCAACAGCATTCTTTCCAGCACATCTGACTATTGAGTCTATATTCTGTAGGGAAAAGTAAATTCAGGTTCTGTTGGGTTATTTTAACTGTGGAAGTATCAATTCATTTAAGGATCATAAAAGTTGCCCTGATCTGCGCCTTCTTCTCATTAAATTGCAGTTAACACCATGAAAGTGAAACGTGAATGTTTATGGTTTCAGAACTGCAATCCTGAGTTTAATGAGTTTCCACATTCAAAGGAAACACACCCTTCAGTTGTTTGCAAGTGCTAAAAGCAAGACAACCCTAACAGAGAAATACAAATCCACTCCCTTTTATCTAGAATCACTGAAAATGCAGCTCTGGCCAGGAATACATACCAGATCTACAATCAATATCTTGCTTATATTTAGTTGGTCTCTCAAGTATTTGGCGGTAATTGCAACTGAATTAAAAAAGCAGAACCCCCTGCGGAATAGAGAAGAACAGAGAAATAAGAAAGCAAATCATCCAGGAAAACCATTATAAATAATGTTCAGAGCATTTTTTTTTTAATGCTATATGATCTCTGAAGCCATAAATCTGCTTCTGGGAGTACCTCGCAAGATTTTTCAGTCCATCTGTTAACAATTAAAGGCTTCAGAAACATGCACGGGGCAGGTGACCGCCAGGAATCGTGGTGCTTGGAGATGGGCAACAGTCCCTGGTACTTACATGGCTGTGGATTCTTCAGCGTGATGGCCAGGGGGCCTCACAACAGCAAACCCATTCTGTAAAAACAAGACAGGTTTTCAATGGTCAGATATAATGGAAAGGGGAGGAGAGGGATTGCTTGGATCTCCAGGCACGACAGTGCCTCAGGCACACACACACAAAACTGAAGTCTCATACGCTTCCGAGATTGTTTTTGTTCCCCCACTGCCAGTCACAGAATGAAGAGAAACAACACATATGATCACATTTTCTCAGATCATGTCCAAAAAGAAGGCTCTGAGTCAGGGGAAGGACAGGATTCAGGGAGTTGCACCTAGCTGGCAAACAAGCACGTCAGCTGTTAAACTAGCATGATTCATTTTCAAGAACAACTTCTTATTTTATGACATCAACATCCTACAGAGGGAGAAGAAATTCACTCTTGGTGCAGGTTTGGGTCAAAGTTTGGAAAGACCAGAGAAGATCCAAAGTGAAAATTCTTTAACTGGATCTCCTCGATGGTTATTTACACTGCAATGTCAGTAAAATGATAAATTTACACTCACACACTCACGTAGACACAAAAGAAATCCCAGAAAGGTGAAAAAGAGAACAATGGAAAGCCCACATCTCTTCCAGTCTATAAATTTAGCTTGGATGACCGCCAAGACTTGCAACTTTATTGGATTCCCTAAGTCAATTTCTAGCCCGCGTTCTGGAATTTTATAAAGAATTCCAGGGCTGAGAAGCAAGCAGATCTATCCATGATCAAGAAATGCCTTAACCTCCAGATTAGTTGGAATGCATCACGGAAAGCTGAAGTAACTCCGGCATGAAGGCAGGGAACTATAAATCCTTGCAAAACCAGCATGCTCAGAAAAGTTGGGTTGTTTGACGTGAAGTAATCATTTATGACATGGTTCACACCACCTTTCACTTAACTATGGTTCAAGTAACATGCTCAAAAGAGCACGTGAATGCTGTTTTATACACAATCCTAAAACTTTTGAAATAATTTCAACATACCCCAAGGACTTTTATTTTCAAACCTTTCACTGCAAATATAAAAATATTGAGAAAACTAATCTATTCTCTAGGTCTTTAAATGCACACACATTTTTCCAGAATGTTACAGTCATTAACACACAATGAGTTAATTTGCTATATATTTTGTTGAATATAATAATAAACTCAGAAGCAAATTAGAATCATATAATATCAATTAGAAATCTAGTAATGGTGATAAACATATTCCCTGTTCTTATTCTTAAGACACTATCTCTCTGATGGTAATATATTAATATGAAAGAAACTATCAATGAAAAACACAAGATAATAGAGACTGAAATATTAAGATGGTAGATTGACACTATAGAGTGCTACAGGACTTCTGAGAATGGAGAATTTGGTAAAGATTATGACAGATGCACATAGTTCACTGGGAAACCAATAGTTAGGATGAAAATAACAATTATATAATACAAGGCAATATAATTAGCATGTAAAGAACTATTATGATTAGATCAACCACACTAAAATTTTGTGATTCAATTAAAAATATGTTTAATGAGTTAAAGGTATGACATAACAACATACAGAAGAAAACACCCAGTAACCAGTAGCTATTTAAAAATTCAACTTAATTAGTAATTAAATGAACATAGCTTAAAATTCCAGAGAGAAGCCATTTTCTACCTTGGAAGTTAAATTTTTAGAAAATGTTCTACGCTGACAATGGAGTGGGTACGCGAAATGCTCATATGCTGCTTGTAGAAGGATAATTCATTAGAGCCTTTGTAGAAAATAATTCACCTCTATATATCCAGAGCCTTAAAAAAAATATGTGTCTTCTGATTTAGTCATCTAGTTTAAAAAGTTCTGCCTTAAGGGTGCCATTAACTATGTACACAAGCAATTATGTAAAAGATAGTGTCTTATTTATAATAGGGAAAACCAAATTACTTTAGTGAGCTAACGTTAGGTGATTGGTTAATGACTTATGGTACTTTTATACCATGGGCTATTAGATAGTCATTAACATTTTGTTATAAATACTTAGTGGAACCGAGAATACTTTATAATGTTAATTTTTGAAGTGTTAGTATTAATAACATACATAGTATAATACATACGAAGGAAGGTTTAATATGGGTTATTTTATTTTTAATTTATAATTTCATATATATATACAGTTTTTGTTTTGAGACGAGGTCTCACTATGCTGCCCAGGCTTGTCTCAAACTCGTGGGCTCAAGCATTCCACCCACCTTGTACTCCCAAAGTGCTGGGATTACAGGTGTGCACTGCTGCACCCGGCTAAATTTCATGTAGTTTTCAAATAGTTTTACAACAAAAAATGAATTATCTAATAGTGAAAAAATATATATAACAGGGAATATTGAGAGGTAGGTGTTAATGGGTCTTACCAGAAAAGTTGTGTTTACAAAGGAAGAAAAAAAAATTTAAGGCATCCTAGGCAGGGGTTAAAGCATGAAAACAAAGAAGAAACGATTTTAGTATTATGGAAGAAAGTCAATCTGACCCTAGAGTTTATGTTAAGAAACAAAATGGAAATGAAATCTCATAGGTAATTAGCTGGATTATAAAAAACAAAACAAAACAAAACAAAAAACCCAGACTTGAATTCTGTCTTCCTCCTTTCACTTCTTTCATTTACAGCTAAATTCCTTGAACGAAGTATCTGCTTTTCACTTTATAATCCTTTGCGGGAACCTCCATCATTCTGCTAAACTCTTTCTGAAACTGCTTAATCTTAGGTTGAAAATGATCGTCTTCTCGCCAAAATCAACAAACTTTTTCTCAGTCATCATGATCCACCCAAACCTTCCATTGTGCTCTCAGGAATATCAAACTCCTCTACATTTTCCATATATTTTCTGAGTGCCCCCCTTTCCTTAGCTGAAACCTCAAAAGGTTGCTTCTCCCACAATCTGCTCAAGTGGTAGCTGTTTCCTCTCTCACACCTCACAAACCTGCCTGCAGCAGCAGGCAGAGTTGGTGTCCTTGTTTCTTCACTGCTGCTTTGAGAACACAAAGTCCACTGCACCTATCCCCACAATACTTTCTTGTAAAAAAGAACTGTATCACTCAGAAAAAGAGAAGACAGAACGCAGTAAGATGCCCGACTCTGAGTCCTAATGCAGTCCGGGTTCCTTTATTCTCTGTTACACTAGAGAAGGTGTTAGTCCTTCTAAAATCTGTCTCACTGCCTGCAATTTGGACCCCACCCTTCCTGCTTTCCTACCATCCCTTATAAAACTTTTCGCACTAACATGTTACATTTGTATAATTCCCCTCCAAATTGTAGACATTGTATTGAGATTCAAATAGGTTCAATGCTATTAAAAATGTGTATCATATAAATATAATATTATATACATTATATAAATATAAACTATATATGATATATGTGTGTATATTTATGTGTGTATGTGTATATATGTGTGTATTTGTTTATATGTATGTATATATGTGTATGTGAAGATTTTATATATATCTATATAATTTTAATAATTATATATTTTTATAATTATATACAAATATATATTTTTTATAATTTATATGTATATATAAAATCTTTGTCCTTAATCCTCCATACCTTGTCCCATGCATCTCTTCCATCTGGCTGTTTCTGAGTTGTGTCTTTCATAGTAAAACAGTAATCTAGTAGGTAAACTGATTTCCTGAGTTCTGGAAGTTATCTTAGCATAATCAGACCCAAAGAGGGGGTTGTAACAACATCTGATTTATAGCCAACTGGGCAGAGGCACAGATGACAACCTGGACGTGCAACTGGCATCTGAAGTGGGGACAGTCTGGTGGGGCTGAGCCCTTAACTTGTGAGATCTGATTCTATCTACAGGAAGAGAGTGTCAGAATTGAGTTAAACTGAAGGACACCCAGTCAGTGTCTGCAGATAATTGGAGAATTGCTGGCTGTAGGAAAAAAACACATACATATGGTGTCTGAAGTGTTCTATGTTAATTGTGAATATACAGAAAAACAGCTGATTTTCCTTTTACCACTACATCAATTTTATTTTGTAGCACCATCCATCTTACTTTCTCCGCCCCAGCCACACTGGCCTTTTCATTCCTTCTGCCACAGTGCTCTGCCTATGCTCCTAGTTCTATGTGGGATGTCTTCCACTTACCCACTCCCTCCCTTTGCCTGGATAATGCCTCCTTATCCACACATTTCAGCTCCAACATCATTTCACCAGAGAAACCATTCCTGAGCCTCTATCAGTCACCATCAAGTTCCTCTGTGTTCTGGTTTCAATGTGTTTCCTCCAAAATTCAGATGTTGAAACTTAAGGATCAATATGATACTATTAAATGGTAGGGCCTTTAAGCAGTGATGAGGTCATGCAAGCATTTCCTATCATAAATTGGATAAGGCCATTATAAAATAGTCTTCATGAAGCCTTTGGTGGGCTTGCCCTTTCACCTTCCACCCCGTAAGGACACACTGTCCCTCCCCTCAGGTGGCCACAGCAACAAGGTGCCATTTTGGAAGCAGAGAAAGACCTCACGAGACAATCAAATCTGCTGGCACCTTGATCCTGGACTTGACCCCAGCCTCCAGAACTGTGAGTAAATACATTCTGCTTGTTACACATTACTGCATCTGTGGTATTTTGTTACAGCAGTACAAATGGACTAAGACACTCTATAATATGCTCTTAGAGATCTGCCAACCCCGATTTCTGAGAACTCATCTCTACTTGTAATGATACACCTCTTGGTGTGATTATTTAATACATTTGTTGTTATTATGTTTATTATAAGATTAATGTCCTCCTCCCCATTCCCCAAAGCATCTACTTTTTGCTCACCATTTTATCTGCTAGATTTACATAGTACCTGACATACAGTGGCCAGTAAAGAATGATAAAACAGATCTATGAATAGCTACTACCCTGGCTCTTTTCCTCTCCCTCTGGCCATTCCTGTACTCTGGCCTTTGCTGGAAAAGTTTCCTTCTCTCAAGGGCCCCAGATTTTGCAGCCCAGGTTTTGGGAGAAGGTTGCTGTTGAGACTTGGGAGCCCCTTCTTTCTTAAAACACATAAGATATTTTGTGCTTTATAATGAATAGAATCATTGATTTGATGAAACTGTGAAAATGTTTTAAAATAAGATTACTATTCTTACAGTATCTGCTTTTCACACTGAATTCTGAGTCTCCTGACAGGCAATTTGTGTAGTATTTTTCTGACATAAAGATGTGTTGTGTATTATACTTGAACCAAGTTTCTCCTTGGCTCAAGAACATGTCTCTCTTCAATAAGTATTTCTCAACAAGTTTTTAAAAATAATTAATTTACTGTTTTTCAAAGAACTTGAAAATCTACTAGTCTGACAAAATATAACTATCAGAAAACATATGCAAGAAAGAATTTAGTGGTTTAATTTCTTATTTTCTCATTTAATGGCAGTAAAAATAGAAAATGTTTTTTATTTTATGAAAACAAATCTATTTCTCAAACTTTGAAGTGAATATGATATTCATATCTAACCTTTTTAAACGTATGAGCATCTTAGATTGTTGTAGCAAAACCCACAAATGCCGTATTATGCAATACAATTTAGATTTTTTTCTACTTAATAATATGGAAAAACTCTTTGCTTTATGTTTTAAGTTACAAAGACCAAACAGTGAATCTAAGCAAATATATCCTATAGTGCTTTTCTGTGGATTTCACTCAACTTAATGGTGATATAGATTTTATTTTAATGAACTGATTTGTAACATTTTTTCTCAAGTTTTACTTTCCCTTCAGGCATGAACATGACTAATAATAGAACTTTGGCAGTATTTTAATGTCACCAAAAGTGACGATTGATGTTTCAAGGACTGAATACTCACATTCCTACTTTCTTGTTGTTGTTTAGATCGGTGTTATAGATGTTTCTCCTTAGTTTAAAGGGAAGAAATGATGTTTTCCATTGTGATCACATGTGGAAGCACAAGAGAATATTTAATTGCCAAATACAGCCATGTGGTATCCAGGAAAGAAAATCTATGGATTCATTTATATGCAAAACTGGATTTGAAGAAAAAGAATCTGATCATTTTAGACTAGTCTATTTTCACAACTGTTGAAATTCACATTTTCTGGGCAAATTTATCAAAATGTCAGATTTATTTTTGTATTCTTTATATACGTAGTGAAACCCTCCCTAGGCAAATAAAGCGCAGGCAGTAAGCAAATCACTGGAACCAATTTAAACATTTATTTTTTGTTGGTTTTAAAAATTTATTTATTATTATTATTATTTTTAGATGGAGTCTCGCTCTGTCACCCAGGCTGGAGTACAGTGGCACGATCTCGGCTCACTACAACCTCCGCCTCCTGGGTTCAAGCGATTGTCCTGCCTCAGCCACCTGAGGAGCTGGGATTGCAGGTGCATGCCACAAAGCCTGGCTAATTTTTGTATTTTTAGTAGAGACAGAGTTTTGCCATGTTGGGCAGGCTGATCTTAAACTCCTGACTTCAAGTGATCCACCCATCTCAGCCTCCTAAAGTGCTGGGATTACAGGCGTGAGCCACTGCGCCTGGCTAAACATTCTTTCTCTTTCTTTCTTTCTTTCTTTCTTTCTTTTTTTAATTTCACATAAACTAAGTCTATTGCTATGGCAGTGATGGGTACAGAAAATAAGAAAGTGCAAATTTGTATGACAATTTTACTTGTTGCATTCATTAAGATTGTCCCATGGGCAACAGAAATGTATATTTCCATTTCTCTAACACCCCCATAGCCAAATAGTATTTGGATGGTAAGAACCGCTACTAATTCCAACCTAGATGGAGTACTTTAGGCTTCAAAATCATGAAAAATAAAGGTCAAATCTCCACTGATGAGGGTAGGAACACATCGTGTACCAGAATCAGCCAATAAATACAGAATGCAGAACAAAAAAGTCAAGATGATTCAGACTTTAACAAACACTAAGCAATGAGCGCAGAGCTTAAATTAATACTACCTTTAACACCCAGTAGTCCTGCTAGCTACTTACTAATTTTTATATATTTATTCTTGGTAAAGGTATAGCTGCAGTGCAGAGAATAGTAAGTCTGTGTAACATTTATAAACTGACAAGAGATGAGATGATTGTTTCTTTGTTGGAAGTAGTTGATCAAATATTAGATTTTAACTTAAGTTTTATAAATATAACTATTTTAGGAGACTATAACAAAATGAAAAATCATACAGAGAAAAATGTTTTATGTATAATGTAACTGCCTACTATCCAAAAACTAATTGAGCATATCAGACCAGCTGATTGGGATTCTGTTTTTAAAATTCCTCTTTGAGTGTACTGGTAATTTAGAGCTCAATAATTACCTCCCAATGCCTAAGTATCAGCACTAAAGTACTTCTAAATGTTTGAAAGTATCAATGCTCAGTAAAATAATATGGATCAAAAGCAAGCACAGTGTGGAAAAATTCTACAGCATATATTTCCAAGTGAAGATGTGATGGTTGAATTACTACTTCCAATACATTTGCTGAATTGAAAATTCATATGCAATGTTTTATGTGTGTGAACTATTTCACTGGAAGCTAAAATTTCAGCTACCCAAATTCATATTGATGCATTATCAATTTTGAAAATGACTTTAAGAAGCATTCTTTGCATAAATGTAGGTTGAAGTTTTTTGTTTTTTGTTTTTTGTTTTTTTCTTAAGAAGAATGAGGATATTTAATTCACTTTGCTATTTAATGGTAACTCTAATTATTAAATATACTTGTGCATAGGCAATTTGGGTCTTTTACAAAAGAATTGTTGAAAGCAGCCAGAATCTGCAGTTTCTATGACTATGCTGGGATAGTAGTTTTTCTCTCTCAAAAATAGGTTTGCTAGCAAGTGCCCCTTCTAACCTCCCAATAATCTTACTTGCCATGTGTACAAGTCTCTTACCTGATGACAGAACAAAAGAGTAATGAAATAAAGCATACATTAGCTAGTTTAACATATTTTAAAATATTTACAGCAATAAACTTCTGATTTTTTATATTAAGTTGTACAGAGGTCAAGAAATCAGAAACATGGTCAGGACATAATGCTTTTGAAAGGTTTAACTGGAAAAAAGATCCAAATGTTCTCCTATTACACTCAAATTTTGTTTTGGAAAATCACTGCTTCAAGCATTTGTGTTATTGGGTGAACTCTCTTTGGGTTTTTTTGGTTGTTTTTGTTTTGGGGGAGTGAGTGTGTAAGGATATTTGTTGTGACAGGCTTTACAATATAAATAATACTGCTCACCTAGGTATATTAAGTAATTTATTTATAAGGATTTTCCCCCTTTTATTCAGGTAAAGTTGAATAGGGTCCAAAAAAATACAATCAACATTCCTTAGGTCCTTGTGGAATACCTCTGATAGGTCATTTATATGTGACTGCTTCCCTATCCAAAATGGCGTTGGTTACACTTAACATAGTGATATGACATTCCATTTTTTTAATCTAAAGAAACTGAACATTGTTCAGTGGAAATTGAACAGTGTCTTTGTTGATGTCACTGAGATGTTAAAAATTGTTGAGTAAGATCATGCATGAAAACGGAATGAATGAATACTGCCTTCCCTTGCTCTCACTCTCTGGTAATGGACTGGGGGATTTAGATGACCAGAAACCAATTTAGGAGCAGAGAGAGAAAATGAAGTCTTTCCTCCTGTATCACCTCCCCTGGTTTTGTTGACCTTGTAAGAGAGTATGCAACAATTGGCTCAGATTCCTCTTTTCAGAAATGGCTCACGTATAGCTATAATGTTAATATCCTGTTAAATAACTGGCAATCTCAAATTAACCAGTATGAGTATGATACAGTTCATCATTTATTCAATATGCCTATACTAGCTCACTTTCAAAGTTCCTGTTCAATAGTAACTGTGGATCCTTGACGTGTTCTAAAGTCTAAAGTTCTAAAGTCTTCCTGTTTAGCTACACTAATCTCTGTGATGAAAAATAGTTTCACATGATTTATATTATGGCAACAATAATGTGAAAGTAGAATGCTTCCTTCCTAACTTCAATTTATTGGAATTAAGCTTTATTTAGAAGTAAAAATAAATGAATATGTCTACTAAAGATTGTAGATAGTTGGTTTGCCTTAACACATAAATCTTTATGAGAAAGGGAAAGAGGATCACTCAGTCACTAGGCATCTCTTCATATCTGAACCATTGGTATTAACATTCAAATTAGTAAATCAAGCTCAGTTATTTGTATTGCTTTGTATTGTATTGCTATGGTTTACCATGTGCATGATATTTTGGAATATGCTAATATAGCCCCTAAATCCAGCTAACTTCAGCCTTAAAAAGACCTTATAAAAAGACAGTTTGCTTTAGAATCAATGCTATTAATCTGCAGCCTCTGAGGGAGGGAATTTTCACAAGGAAAATTTGTCTCTCATGCTGGAATCTGGGAGATTAAGGGGAGTAGGGATATTTGCCAAGAAAACAATAAGGGACATATGGGAATACCATTTTGTTTCTTTGAGCCAGCTCAAGGGAGCCAGGAAAACAAGAGCCCAGCATTAGAAATGTAACTGGATGGTGGATCCCAAAGCCTATGCACAGCTGCCAGCCCTGCTCTGTAAAGAATCTGGAAGGAGGGAGTTTATTGACAGCACTGGAAAACAGTTCTTAAGGGCCTGGCATCTCCGGCCCATTATACCTACAGTGTTCAGCCTGGCAAAACTGGAGCTACAGATAGGACTAAATGCATTTGTGAAAAACCAGGCTTCTGGTAGGAAGGAGACAGGGCATCTGATGATAACGCTTCTATTAAATGTAATTTAAGTTGAGCCTTTTATGAAAATAAAAACAATGGATCCACTATGAAGAAGGTCTTGTTGTAAAGGGGGAAATCATCAGCATGTGGTCTTGGTAAGGTAATAATAACCCATTGAAAGCAATTTGTTTAGTTTATCAAGCAGTGGTTTTATTTGACACAAGGCCCAACAATTCAATTGGCCAAATTTTTTGAAACATGACTGATTTTTGGATCACATTGATTAAAAAACAAAATCAGATATTTTTCATCATATAAATATGGCCCCAGTATGCACAACTTCAAAAAAAAAAAAAAAACCCAGAAATTAGGGAAGAAGAATATTTGTTTTTGTTTTTAAGACACTAACTATTTTTTAAGACAGATGTTTGTAGCCTTTTTGAAGATCATAGCACACAATAATAGTAATAATCATGGCTTGAAAAAAGATTATAATGGGCTATAAAGACTGTACCAATGAGTGCCCCATAGTAATATCTCTTTGTCTTATACTCATATTTTACTACAATAGACGTTCCTTCAATCAACAGTAGTACTAATATTTTCACTATCATTTGTAACATATAAACATCTTCAATTAGATTTAGAAAATTTCAAAAATTTGAAGATTAATTGCAATGTATATTGTATAACTATTACCAAAATGTCTAGGTTCTTTGGATAGATGTTTTTAGTTTTGACTATATTATTCTAATTGTAAATGTTCTTCCTGCATTAAACTCTAATTTTCCATGGTTATACACTAGAAGAATAGCTACCAACAAGTAAATTTGATCAATTTAGTAAAAATTAGGCAATTGAATACAAATTTTGACCAAAGAAATTAAATTATGTGGCATTAGGTACATAATAGCATTATATATAAAGAATATCAAAGCAATTGACCAGCCTTTTCATTTTATAGCAAGTTGGGGTTGGTGGGGGTGAGCATGCACATGTGAATGAAATTTACTGCCATATAAAATTACAGAGGTGAAAAATACTAATGTTCTCCAAGTATGTATGATATGTACAATTTAAACACTAGTATCAAAAAAGCCAAAAAATGTCTTTTGCAGAGTTTGAAACAAAAAAGCAAGGAACCATCTGCAATATACATAAACTAGCAGATATCAAATTTAATATCATCAAAGAGAAAAACAAACATAAATTACTTGGAAGATGTTTTTCATTTTACATTATTTATTTGTTCTATGTTTTAAATATTCAGGTAAAAATATAGCAGCAGAAAACCTTGGAAGTAAATGCTAAAGAGTATAATTTATTTCAGGAAGCATTCTTTCCCATCTATGTTATTTTTAAAATATCATCAGAACTTTGTTTAAAAGTGCAAAGTAGGTGTCAGGTACTGGGAAAAGCTCAGCAAGGTTTAGAGTGGGGAGTGATGTAGAGTCTGAAGAAAGATGCAGTAATTTTTAGTCAGTATAAGCTAAAGCATAAATAAGTAATGAAATCCCTACAGTCTGAAGCCAAGAGCCAGATGAAGAGGCTGGAAATAGGCAGATCCAATTACCATAAAGCAGGCAGTTAAAACTACAAAAGAGAAACTGAAATTTTAGTCTTCAGAAATGCAGACAGTAGGACTAAAATCCTAGAAAGAAATGGACTGTGGTGTGGGAACACCATAGGCCAGACAACTAACTGACAGGTCTTGGTACCTGAGCAAAAAATCTTGGTAATAGGTAGACTCACCTTTTACTTCACCCAAAAGTTTTTAAGTGTTTATTTATTTGAAACTTTTCAGAGTTGTAAGTCAGTCCATAATTTGGCTAACTAAAGTTTTCAGAAAGAGTTGGAGCACTGGTACAACAGGAGGCAAGGAGGTTGAAAACAAGTCAGTTTCCCACAAAGTAAATGTATAACTGCTAAGATTTATCCCTTTCTCAGATATTTAGGTAGCTATTCAGCAGTGGATGTGCAGAAAGTATTTAGTAATGTATTTGTCCTTTCCTCCATTTAAGTTGAAGAAATAAATAGATAAATCAATGTGCCCCTGTTGTCATCACTTGACTTTGTCCTTTATGAGTATGACCATAAAATTGGAAACAAGAAAGAACTTCAACACCTTTCAAATATGAATCTGTTTTGGAGATCCACACCCGACCAGGAAGAAGAAGGATGTGCAAAACCTTCAGTCTGCCAAAGTAATAATAAATAATCAAAGAAGCCCCAGAGAAGCATGTTTTCCTTTAAATAATTGAATATCTTCACAAAGAAACTTTTAAAAGAATTGAACTACAAAGAAACAAGCTCATTTAAGCCTCCACTGTTTCTTTTTCTTTAACACAATTCCTAGAATATGATCAAATATTACAAGACAGGCAAAGAAGCAGAAAAAAAAGACTCATAATCAAGTGAAAAATAAGATAATAGAAACAGACTCACAAATGACTCAGAAGTATCAGATAAAAATCTGAAAATAATTACAAGCATGTCAAATAATCTATAGGAAAAGATGAATATAATGGTGAAGTGACAAATAATTTCAAAAGAGAACTGGAAGGTGTAAAAAAGAACTCAATGGGAATCTTAGAAGTAAATAGTACGATGTGTGAAATGAAAATTTTTTTGATGATATTAGCAGCCGGTTGAATATAACAAGGACAAAGAATTTAAAGATAGGGCAAGAAAAACAAAAGTACAAAGAAGAAAATGAGACTCAAGGAAATGAACAGAGCCCTCAATGTCCAGTGGGACATACCGAAGTGATGAAATGAACATGTAACAGGACCCTCAGAAACAGAGGACATAAAAAATGGGGCAGAAAAGTATATTTGAAGAAATATTAGCGAAAAGTTCTCCAATTGTTATTAAAAACAGGAAGCCATACATTAAGCTCAATCCTTACCTCAACCAGAAAAAAAAAAGAAAATCTACCTAATCATTAAGCTATATAAAGAATCTTAAAACGAACCAGAGAAAATTTTTCAAAAAAAAGGGAAGACAAAAATAAAAAAAAAAGACATTGAAAATATATCTTTAGAGTGTGAAACAACAGTCAGTATAGTTTTATATATCAAATGATAATATTAACCAAAGATTAAAGGAAAATAAAAATATTTTCTTATAAACAAAAGATGAGAGAATTTGTTGCTGGTAGAACAGTGGTGCAAGGAATGTTGAAGGAAATAGTTCAGATTGAAAGGAAATGATGCCAGATGGAAACCTGGATCGACTCAAATGAATACAGAACACTAGAAAGGTTAAATATGTGAGCAAATGTAAAAGACATTCCATAAATTATCTTTATTTTATACATATACTGTTGACCCTTGTATCCATGGGTTCTGTATCTGTGGATTTTATCAACGCAGGTAAAATAGATTTGGGAAAAATAAAAAAGCAGCAATATAACGTTTAAAAGTACAAATAAAAAACACAGCATAACAACTATTTACCTGACATTTACATTATATTAAGTATAATAATAATCTAGAGATGACAAAGTATATGGAGGATTGCATAAGTTACATGTATATATTACAACATTTTATGTAAGGGATTTGAGCTATTTAAGGGGGGTTCTAAAACCAGTCCCTGGTGAATATCAAGGGATGACTATGCACATATTCTGTCTCTCTTTCTCGCTCTCCCTGTCCCTCTCCCTTTCTTTCCTTTACTCTCTCCTTCTCTCTCTCTGTCTCTCACACACACCCACAAACACACAACACAAACACATATAAACATATACCAACATTTAAACTTGTTTAAAATTTTTCAACTTTTTAAGAAAATTAATAATAATTAAATGTGAGAATCTACATATGCATAAAAGTAAATATACAATAAAGTAATACAAATTGTAGGAAGAGATAAAAAATTATACCATATTATAGATACCAATAAATGTAAAAGAATTAAAACCGTACAAAGAATGTTTTCTGCCCGTAGTGGAATTAAATTACATATCAATTAAAGACAGATATCTGAAAAAATACCCAAGTAATCAGACACTAAATAATACACTTTTAAATACTCACATGTCATAAAAGAACTCAAAGAGAAAACCAGACAAGTGAAAATGAAAATATAACATAGCAAAATTTACAGAATGTAGATAAAGCTGTATTTAGAGGGAAATTTATATCAATAAATGCTGTACTGGAAAAGAAGAAAAATCTGAAATCTATGACCTCAGCTTCCACTTTGAAAACTACAAAAATAAGAGCAAAAAAAATATACTGCCTGTAGAAAAAAGAGAAATAATAATGATGAAGTCAGTGAAATAGGAAACAGAAAAAAAGTCATGAATATTAACAAAAGTAAAGGCTGGTAGAAGATCGATAAAATTCATAAACCTCTAGCCAGACTGATAAGGCAAAAAAAAAAAAATGTAGACACAAATTACCACTCTCAGGAATAAGAGAGCTGACATTACAGATTCCACAAATAAAGTGGTAATTACTTTGGAAAATAGTTTCTCATTTTCTTATAAAATACACATACAGTTAAAATGTAACATTGATTTCTCTGCTAGGCATTTACCCATAGGAAATAAAAAGATATGTCCAAAAACAGATTTAGAAAAGTTTATTTATAGTGGTTTTTTTCATCATAGCCCAAAACGAGAATGAATCAACAAATTGGTTTGTGTTCATACAATTCTACTCAGCAATAAAAGTTAACAAACTCCCAATACATGCAAGAACATGGCTGTATCACATAAACATTTTGTTAAGTGAAAGAAGCCACATAGAAAAGACCACATGCTCTCTACTGCCATTTATATAAAGTTCTATAATAGGAACAAATAGATTATGATGGAAAAAACCAGATCAGTGTTTATGAATGATCTAGGTCTACTACCAGGGACATGAAGGAACTTTCTGGGGTGATTTAAATATTTTATAAGTTGTGGTGATAGCCAGCTATAGACATTTGTCAAAAGACATTATGCCTTTGAAAATCTGTGTGTTCTATTCAATATACATTAAACCTTAATTTAAAAATAAATGATATCATCGATTTCTGAAAAATATCAATGGATTGCTAAACTGCTTATAGCTATATACAGTGAGAATATCAAAGAAGAACTCTACCTTGAATCTTAGGTAACTGGTTGTGGTAGGTAGAATAGTTCCCCAAAGCTGTCCACATACTAATTCTCAGAATCTGTGAATGTTACCTTAAATAGCAAAAAAAAACTTTGCAGATGTGATAGAGATTAAAGACAATGAGATGGGAAGAATACTCTGAATTATGCACATGAGCTCAATAAAATCTTGTGTTTCCCTTTCTTTGTTTGTTTTTTGTTATTGTTGTTTTTTAAATTCCATAACCTCTCCATTTTCTTCTCCCTGAAGTTCCTGGCAACTCCCTGTTTCTATGGGCTCAACTACTTTAGAACCCACATGTAAGTGTCTGGATTATTTCACTTGGTATATTGTCTTCCAGGACCATCCACGTTGTTGAAAATGGCAAAATTTCCTTCCTTTTAAAGGCTGAATAATATTCCATTGTGTGTATATGCTATATTTCATTTGTAAGTTCACCTGCTAATGCACATTTAGGTTTTTTCCGTATCTTGGCTATTGTGAGTAATGCTTCAATGAGCATGAGAGGGCAGGTGACACTTGAAGATCCTGATTTCAATTCCTCTGTATGAATATTCAGAAGATGGATTCTGGATCATAACAGCAGTTCTATTTTTAATTTTTTTGTGGAAATTCCATACTGTTTTCCATAATGATAAATTTCCAGTTTACATTCCCCCATTAACAGTGTACCATGGTTCCCTTTTCTCCACATTTTTGCTAACACTTGTGTTTTGTTTTTAATTACAGCCATCTTAACAGGTATGAGGTACATCATTTTCATTTTCATTTACATTTCCCTGATAATTAGTGATGTTGAGTATCTTTTCATGTATCTGTTGACCAGATATATGCCTTCTTTTATCTGGCCAGATATATGTTTGTATGTCTTCTTTAAGAAATGTTTATTCAAGTTCTTTGCATGCCTTTTCATCAGGTTATTTTGTTTTTGTTTTTGCCATTGAGTTGAATGAATTTCTTATATATTGTGGATATTAACCTCTTATCATATATATGGGTTGTAAGTATTTTCTCCCATTACATAGGTTGCTTTTTAATTTTGTCGATTGTTTTCTTTGCTATGCAGAAGCTTTTTAGTTTAACATATTCCCATTTGTCGACTTTTGATTTTGTTGCCTGTGCTTTTTGTGTTATAACCAAAAATTCATTGCCAAGACGCTGTTATGGAGAGTTTCCCTAAGTTTTCCTCAAGTAGTTTTATAGTTTAATGTCTTATGTTTAGGATTTTAATAGATTTTGAGTTAAATTTGTCTATAGTATAAAGTGAGGGTCCAATATTATATTATTCCATGTGGATATCCAGTTTTCCCGATTCATTTGTTGAAGAGATTATCCTTTCCCCATTTTGTATTCTTGATGCCCTTATCGAAGATTAGCTGACCATATTTAGGTGGATTTATTGCTGGGCTCTCTATTCTATTCCATTGGTCTATATGTTCATTTTTATGCCAGTATCATACTGTTTTGATTACTATAGCTCTGACACAGAATTTGAAATCAAGAAGTGTGATGTCTCCATCTTTGTTTTTGTTGTTGTTGTTGTTGTTTTGTGTTTTGTTTTGTTTTGTTTTTTTTTTTTTGGTTAATATTGCTTTGGCTATTCAGGATCTTTTTTGGTACCATACGAATTTTAGGATATATTTTCTCTTTCTGTGAAAAATGTCACTGAAATTTTGATAGTGATTGAATTGAATCCATAGATTACCTTGTATATTTTAACAATGTTAATTCTTCCAGTCCATGAACATAGGGTATTGTTCCATTTATTAAAGTCTTTCAAAATTTCTCTCATCAATGTTTTATAGTTTTCAGCATGCAAATTTTTTATCTCCTTGGTTTAATTTTTGATTTTTTTGGACAGTTCATCGTTAGAATATTGAAACACTACTGATTTTTGTATGGTGACTTATATCCTATAACTTTCCTGAATTTATAGTTGTAACAGTATTTTGGTTGAGCCTTTAGGATATTCTATACATAGAACCATGTCATCTTCCAACAGAGACAATTTTACTACTTTCTTTCTGATTTGGATGCCTTCACTTCTTTTTCTTGTCTAATTTCTCTAACTAGGCTTCCAGTACAATGTTGGATAGAAATAGAAAGACTGGCATGTGAAAGCAGTCTGACTACAACATCTGTCAACTCATTGATCACCAGGGTTGATTTGGCAGATCACTGGCTATGCAGAGATACCCTTCCTCTTTCACTGCTTCACGTGCTTTTCTCCTGAAGCTGAGCACTTAGTTGAAGAGGATGACGTTCCTCAATAGAGGAGTACCATTCTTCGATCAAGGATATACAAGTAGCTGTACTTCCCTGCTAGAATCTCCAAACATGATCTCAAGAAGTAGTAAGATTATCTTGTTGCTGATCTTACAGAATAGATCATCCACACACACACACACACACACACACAAAGAATCAGTAATAAAACAGTGGACTTGAAAAACACTACAGATCAAACGGACATAAAAGACAGATGCAGAACATTCCATCTAGCAGCAGCAGAATACACATTCTCCTCAAGTGCACACAGAACATTCTCCAGGGCAGATTACGCATTAGGTCACAAAACAAGTCTTAACAGATTTATGAAGACTGAAATCACACTAAGTATCTTTTCTGACCACAATAGTATGAAACTAGGAATCAATAACCAGAGGAAAACTGGAAAATTCACAAATATGTGAAAATTAAGCAACATATTTCTGGGAAACCAATGGGTCAAATAAGAAAACAATCAGAAATAAAAAATTAATCTAAATGAAAATGAACACACAATATGCCAAAACAAAGGATGCAGCAAAAACAGTTCTAGGAGAGAAGTTTATGGTAATAAATGCCTACAGTACCAAAAAAGAAAGATCTCAAATAAATAACAAACCTTTACAAAGAACTAAAAAGAGAAGAGTGAACTCAGTCCAAAGTTAGCAGAAAGAAGGAAATAATAAAGATTACAGCAGAAAGAAATGAAATAAAAACATTAATAATTAGAAAAGGTCAACAAAACAGTTGGTTTCTGACAAGACGAATGAAATGGACAATCCTTTGACTAGATGAACTAATAAAAAAGGATACCAGACTCAAATAAAATCAGAATTGAACAAGGAGACTTAACAACTTATACCACAGAAATAAAAAGAAGAGACTATGAAAAATTATATGCTAACAAATTGGATAACCTACAGACACAGATAAATTCCTAGCCCCAGATAGCCTGCTGAGGCTGAATCATGAAGAAACAGAAAATCTGAACAAACCAATAGCAAGGAGATTGAATCAAAAATTTAAAAATTCCCAACAAAGTAAAACCCAGGACCAAAAAGTTTCATTGGTAAATTCTAACAAACATTTAAAGAATCAATGCTAATACTTCTCAAACCCTTTCAAAAATTAAAAAGAAGGGAGCATTTCTAACTAATTTTATAAGGCAAATATTACTCTGATACCAAAACCAGACCAGACACTGCAAAAAAAGAAAACTACAGGCCAATATCCCTGATGAACATGGATATAAAAATCAAAATACTGGCAAACCAAATTCAAAGCACATCATGATAAAGTGGGATTTATCCCTAAGTTGCAAGGTTGTTTCAACATATGCAAATCAATAAACATATGCAAATCCTACAGTAACAGGATGAAGGATAAAATCATATGATCCTCTCAATAGATGCAGAAAAAGCATTTGACAAAATTCAGCATCCTTTCATGATAAAATTTCCCAACAAATTAGGTATACAAGAAATGTATCTCCATATAATGAAGACCATCTAAAAGCACAGCTAATATCATAATAACATGCATCCTTAGAAGCATAGAACCTTTTCCAACCGTGGTCACAGAGAGACATAATGACAGAAAGGGTTAGAAAAATGACGACATGAGAAGGATTCCATACCATTTTGTTGGCTCTGAGATGTAGAGGTACAAAGAATGGGGAGAGTCCTCTAGGAACTAAGGGCAGCCTGCAGCTGACAGCTAGCAAGAAAATGGAGACCTAACTCTTAAAACCACAAGGAAAGGAATTCTGCCAACCCCTGAATAAGGAAGGAATGTAGTCCTGTTGACATCTTGATTTGGACCATTGAGTCCTGTCAAAAGACTTCCAGGACTGAAAAGCATAAATTTGCATTGTTTTAAGCCACTAAATTTGGGGTAATTTGTTACAGCAGCAATAGAAAGTTAATAATACACTGATATATTGAATGGGGTGAAATGGAAGCTGGATTATTTTTCTCCAAGCCCTCATCTTTCTTTAGTTTTTATCTGATGTATTCCACAGCTTTTCAGGTCACTTTTACTATAGAAATAATCTCATCTTTAGATATTAAAAAGTCCAGTTCAGCCTCATTGAAAACTTTAATGTCACATTTTATTTGAGGCTTCCCCCACTCCTCAGCTGACCCACAGGATCAGGGACCAGCAGTGGGCAAATGTGATGTGTACATCTGTGTGTGTTGGGGAGGGGAGGCTATATAATTTATAGTATATATTTTTTCCTTCTTACTCCACTTCCTTCCTGCCTACTTTCCAGATCCTACAGCTCCGGAGACTGGGAAGAAGGAAAAATCATAAAGACTTTGGATTAGCAGTGCAAGTTGGTGATCTCTCTGGGTTTTTCAAAGGCCTTCAGTTACAGCAGACATCCAACTGCTGCTCCTTATGAATGGGAACACCCTCAGGTCCACTATCAGTGACCTGTATCTGCTAAGTTCACTAAGGTGGGTCATGCACTCGCTGGCTGACCTTGCAGGCCTTCATCAGCTCTTTCACATGCCTCCAGTCTCGTTCTACTGGTGGCTTTTCCCTCGCAGGTGACCATTATTGGTGAAATCCTTTCAAAATGATTAAAATTGGCTTCTGTCCACTGGCCTGCAGGGGGGAAAATCCTTGCTCCACCAAGAGTTTTTGCATCTGTGCAGCTGCTCACTTCTTTCTCTTGGACCTACCCACATGGGCACGTTCAGCCAGCTCTCCACTTATCTCTTCTCCAGGTGACAAGCCTGAGTATTCCTCCATCTTTATACAAACTCTCAAACTCCTGACACATATGTCAGGCCTTCTAGTGAATGTCCCATTCCACTCTGGTAACAGTCTAAAGTGAACTTCAAATTCCTAAGCTCAACATGCATCAAGTTAAAGACTGAAAATTACTCCTCCTGTTTGTGGACATGTGTGATTTCCTTACTCTCCTTCCCCTTCTCTCGCACATTTAGTTTAAGTGGGATCAAAGCTTAGGAAGGGAACTGAGCAGGATGGTCAGAATATTTAAATTCCTTTTAAGAATCCTCCATTGGGTCAGGCGCAGCGGCTCATGCCTGTAATCCTAGCACTTTGGGAGCCTGAGGTTGGCAGATCTTTTTGAGCTCAGGAGTTCAAGACCAGCCTGGGCAACATGGCAAAACACCATCTCTTCAAAAAATACAAAAAATTAGCCAGGCGTGGTGGTGGGCGCCTGTGGTCCCAGCTACTCAGGAGGCTGAGGCTGGAGAATCACTCGAGCCTGGGAAGCAGAGGTTGCAGTGAGCAGAGATTATGCCACTGCACCCCAGCCTGGGTGACAGAGTGAGACCACGTCTCAATAAAAAAGAAAAGAAAAGAATCTTCCATCAATCACATCTATGTTCTCTAGTCTTTTGTAATATGAATTGGATTAGGTAAGATAATTGCAGTCTTATTTGGCTGTTTTAAGGAATTCACTGAAGCACTATGTAGTATACATGGTAAATATCCATTGTCTGCAGTTTAGGACTTGGTCATTATTGGAGTCAACACAAGTATTTCAATGCATACCTTATTTGTTGAGTCATTTTAGGGTAGACAGCAATATAACATTTTAAGAAAGGCCAAATGTATGGCAAAATGTATATGAAATGCAATACGGTTTTCCTTCTTCACAATCAGCACTTACCACCATCGCTATCCTTATGCCCTAACTATTAGAAATAGACCCTTCGTTTTTAATATTATTTACATATGCATACATGTGTGTATGCACCACAGCGTGTTTGTGTGTATGTGTGAGTGTGGACGTGCACATGCATCCCATCATGTAGCTCTTGACTATCTCTCTCACCTCATCTCCTGCAGATCACTCACTTTCAGACACTCAGGTCTTGAAGTTTCTTAAACACGTCAAGACCTGCTTATTTGCCCCACCCTATGAGAGAGCTTCTGTATTTGCTTTTCTTCCTGTGTGGAATATTCTTTCCCCACATATCTACATAATTCTTCCTTTACTTCACTCAGCACAAATCTCTCCTTATCAGTAAAGCCTTTCTGATAAGCTAACAGAGCTAGCCTTCTTGCTCAGTCTTCCTCTAGCTCTCTTTCATCCTTTACTTTTATCCATAACACATTTTCACATGAACTTGTATCATATTCTATTTGTTTATCTCTTTATCATTGTTCTTCATTAGGAACCCTAATTTCCCTATCCGGATCACCATAGTATTTTCAGTATTTATAGTAGTTTCTGGCATATGATAGGTACTTGAATCATTTTTTAAAAATAAATTAATCATTATTATTGAAATCAGCAAGATTGCTTGCAGTCTATTGCAAGGGATGTATCACAAAATACCATTGACTGGCTGCATTAAATTTTGATTTTCCTAATACATAGATATTTTCAACAACTTGACCCAGTAAAATCCACTAAAAATACATGGTAAACAAGATAAAGTATAACAAAGCCAAAAAGAAGACATTAAAAGAAATCCAAGATTAAAAAAAAGAAAATCTACAAGAAATGATCATCAGATTATCAGCTGATTTTTCCTCATCAAAATTGGAAGCCAGAAAAGCATAGAGGATATTTAAAGTGCTGAGAGAAACTGTCAACTTTGAACTGTGTACTTAGCAAAACTGTCTTTCAAGAATGAGGGTAAAAGACATCATAGATAAATAAAAACTGAGAAACCATCAGTAAGGAAAATCCTTAAAAATGTCCTGGAAGAAAGAAAACAATCCCAGAACAGACGTTTCAGATACAATGATAAATGGTGATAAGAAAAATGGTAAATAGTGAGTAAGTGTAGAGAAACACTGATGGTTAAAACAGTACAATAATGCCTCATCAGTGATATTATTCTTTTACAAATACAACTAAAGTCCTAAGCATGTAAGTTAGGACATGAGTATTGCTTTAAAATATAAAGAAAACATAAAGTTCTTGTATTGCTGGTGGGAAAAAACAGATAGTGAAGTTTAGGATGTGTTATAAACAGGTTAAATTTTCAAAGGTAATTACTGAAATAATAGAAAAAAGGGTGCATTTTCTGAAAAAAGAGAAAAAATATACTAATATCTCTATACATATAGAGAAAAAATAAACTAATTCAATTAAAAATAAAGCAAGGGGTGGGTGAAAGTAAGGAGACAAACCAATAATGGAACAAAAAGAAAAAACAAAATAAGATGATAGAGATATGTTTCAGTATATTATAAATCATAATACATATAAGTGAATTGAACTCCCCAATTAAAATACACAGTCATATTAGAAAACAAATCCAGACATGCTATTTATAAGAGATAGACCTAGTATGTAATAAAGAGAAAGTTTGAAAGTAAACGAATCGTAAATGATAAACCAGGAAAATACTAGAAAAGAAAAACAAGCTGTTTTTGCTATATTAATATCATAAATATAATTGAGGATAAAAATATTTACTTAAGATAATTATTAAATATGAATAAAGGATTTATAAGCATATAATAGTCTTAATTTTACTGTACCTAATAGCAGAGTTTTTAAATATCTAAAGCAAAAATTAACAGTTTCATAAAGATAAATAAAAAATCTATCATGATATTTGGAAACTTTAACACCACATTTTTAAATAGCCATTATAGAATCCTGCAAACATCCTTCAGCCAAATATGGACTATTTTAACAAAATAATTGATAAGCTTGTGCTAATTGACATATAAGACATTACACTCAATAATATGTGGATACACATTCTATTTAAGCACACAAAGAACATTTTAAAAATAGTAAGAACACTAGTCAATAAAGCGAATCTCATAAACTTCCAAGAACATGATACAAACCAAATTTTATGAGTATCTTACATTCAAACTGAGTCAATAACGAAAATTGTGACTAAAACCAATCACACTTTTGGAAATTTAAAAATACACTTTTAATACACTAATGGCTCAAAAAAGGAGATAATGAAAATAAGACATTTTAAAAACCACACTCTTGAGAACTCTTTGTAGAAAACAGTATGTAATTCAAATAATACTTAAAGAAAAATTTATAGTTCTAATAAATAGAAAAGACTACAGGTTGGAAAATAATGAGCTAAATAATTTAATAAATTAGTAAAATAAATATATGACCCCCTCCCAAATAAAACAAATAATAAAAATAGAAGAAATTCATAAAATATATGACATCTACAAAGGCCAAAGTTTGCTCTACAGGAATTAGAAAATTGTCAAACTTCTGTCAGAATTGATCAAGAAAAAGAGGAAAAATAAACAGTATGATAATGAAAAGGATATATTGCTAAAGCTCCTGCAAACATTAAAGTGTTAAAAGAGGATATAATGAACAGATTCATATGAGTAATTTTGAAAATTTAGCTCCAATATGGAAATGTCAAGAAAAAACACATTGCCCCTAAATTGACTCAAAAAGAAATGCAAATTCCAAATAGTTTCATAATAATGAAATAATTTGAATCAGTAGTTACAAATCTTTCTAAATAACAAGGCTCTATGACTTTAGAGGAAAGTTTTACGAAACATTGAAGAAACAAATTTCCCAATTTTACCAAACTATTACTCTAAAGTAGAGAAATATAGAGACAGTCTCAAACTCACTTTATGAAGCCCTGATGCTCTAGATTGATGGGTCTTTATAAGAATTAAAGACCAATTTCAGTAATGAACATATATGCAAAAATTCCAAACAAAATATTACTAGCAAATTAATGTGGAAATGTATAACAATGATAATAAATCATAACCAAGGTAGATTTATCTCAAGAACACAAAATTTTTAATATTTAATTAACTCATCACATTAATAAATTAAATACAATTCATTTGATAATACCAATAGCCACATATAAAACATTTCATACAATGCAAAATCCTTTCACAGGAGAAAGAAAATTCTTAGAAAAGTAGCAATGAAAGGTAATTTCTTCTACAAAATGTAAAATATTTACAATAGCCTGTAGTAAAAATAATATTTAACGTGAAACAGATAATCTAGAAAGACACAAGAATACTCACCATGATCAATTATCTTCAGCGTTATACCAGAGATTTTAGCACATGTAATAAGGAAATACAAAATTTAAAATGGTATAATTATTGGAAAAAAAGAAATAAAGCTATCATTATTTGCAGATTTATATTAGAAAGAAATCCCAAATGACTTATAGATAAATTATTACTAGTTTTGCAATAATACTGATGTACACTTAGCAAAAAATAAACAGCCCCTTTGTACATCAGTTCAGAGAAAGTAATTCTAATAAGATGCCACTAAAATTCTTTTCAAAAGCATGAATTACCTACATATATATTTTTTTTCTCTTTGGAGAAATTATTATTATTATTATTATTATTATTTTGAAACAAGGCCTCACTGTGTCTTCCAGGCTGGAATGAGATGGCACAATCTTGGCTCACTGCAGCTTTGACTTCCCGGGCTCAAGCAGTCCTTCCATCTCAGCATCCTGAGTAGCTGGGACAACAGGTACATGCCACCCCACCTGGCTAATTTTTGTATCTTTTGTAGAGACAGCGTTTTGCCATATTGCCCAGGCAGGTCTCAAACTCCTGAGCTCAAGTAATCCACCCACTTCAGCCTCCTTAAGTGCTGGGATTATAGGCACACACCACCATGCCTTGCCCAAGAAGAAATTATAAAACTTGATTAAGAAACTTCAAAGAAAGTATAAATAAATGTAAACATATGCTCAGAAACAAATAGACTCAATCATCTAAAAATGTCAATTCTCGTCAAACTCATCTGTAGACTCAATGCAAAAAAACTGTCATGGAATGTTTCATGCAAAATGGCAAGGTAAGTTTAAACTATACATTTAAGAACAAAGAAAATGTCAAGATCTAGTGAGGAAGAATAAGAAAGTGGAAAAATTTATCCTATCAGATAGTCAAGACCTCTTATAAAGTTGAAGTAATGAGTAGTATGTGGTACTGATTCTGAGATAGATGAATGGACTAATGAGGTAAAACAGAGATTGCAGAAACAGGCCCAACTTCATAGGGACACTGGGTATGTGACAACATACCATTACAGATCAGTGGACAAATGACGGTGCTTTAATAAAATGGTGCTGAGAAAACTGATTATCCATATTAAGAAGAATAAAAAAGGTACAGGATGCAGAAGATAACTTGTATCCATACCTCATAGAATATATAAAAGTGTAATGATTCAAAGACTTAATTGTAAAAATTATACCTTGGAAAAGAAGAAGACTTGAGAATATTTTTTAACTTCATGGTTAGAAAGTGGACATGAAGTCTCAAAACAGAATAGTCATAAAAGAAAATTAAGGAATTGTTCTCGTGGAATAAATAATTTTTAAAAATGAAAACATAAGCCACAACCTGAAAGAAAATATTTTCTACACCTAAACATGACAGAGTATCCAGAACATATTTTAAAATTTCAAAAAATAATTAAGAAATGAACAATTCAATATAAAATTAGGCAATGATATAAATGCATTTTATATTAGAGGACACCTGAATGAAAAAGAATGCTAAATTTCATCAACATCCTGGAAAATACAAATGAATACCATTTATAAATGGCATTTTACACCCAGAAAATTGGAAAACATTGAAAAATTTGAAAATGCCAAATATAGACAAGAATTGAGTGTTTCAAACTCATATGCTGCTGGTGGGGGTTGAAATTGATACAATAACTTCAGTATTTGTTCTCTATGTTGTCTTTTTTGTTCCTCTATTTATCTATCACTGTCTTTTTTAGAGTTGGATATTCTATAGTGTACTATTTAAATTTATTTGTCATTTATTTTCATATATTTTTGAGGGCTTTTTAACTAGTTTCTCTGTGGATTGCAATTAACGCCTTAACTTTCAACAAGCTAGTTTAGATGCCATTCTAATTTCAAAAGTATCCAAAAACTCTGTATTTTTGTTATATAGCTCCATTTCCAATGCCCTCCTTTGTGCTGTTATTGCCATACAAATTACATCTTTATACTCTGTGGGCATATTAATACAGATTTATAAATAAGTATGGCTTGTGAGTTTGCCTTTTAAAGCAGAGGAGTTACAAATACAAAACACATTTATATCATGATTTGAATTTACCTATGTACTTACTTTCACTGTTGTATTTTATCTCTTTATGTGAATTCAAGTTACTGTCTTATATCTTTTAATTTCAACCTAGGGACTCCTTTTGGCGTTTCTTATAAGGAAATGAATTTTCTGGAATTCATTGCTAGGCTTGCCAGTAATCAATTGTCTTGGTTTTTGCATGTTTGGAAATGTATTAAATTCACCATAATTTTTGAAGGACAGATTTGCTGGACATAGAATACTTGATTGACAGTCTTTTTCTTTCAGCACTTTGATGATGTCATCCCATTGCCTTCTGGCCTACGTGGTTTATGATGAGACATAAGTTGTTGATCTTATTGAGGATTTTTGGAGGTGAAAAGTTGCTTCTCTTTTGCTGTTTTGAAGATTTTCTATTCATCATTGGATTTCAATGGTTTCATTATGGTGTGTCTAGGTATGGATCTCTGAGTTTATCCTAGTTGGAGCACACTGAGCTTCATGAATATGTAGATTAATGTTTTTATTGAATTTTGGAAAATTTCAGCTGTAATTTCTTCAAAAATTCTTTCTTCCCCTTTCTCTTTTCTTCTCTGAAACTTGTTATGCATATGTTGGTACATTTGATCATGTCCTACAGGCCTTTGAAACTCTGTTCATTTTCTTCATTCTCTTTTCTTCCTAGTCTTCAGACTAGATATCTTCAGGTTTGCTGACATATTCATCGGCCTGCTCACATTTCTATCTACTAAGCCCCTCTAGTAAATTTTTCATTTAAGTTATTGTATTTTTCAAATCCAGAATTTTCTTTGGTTCTTTTATTTTAACAATGTCTGTGTCTTTATTAGTATTCTGTTTATAGAGTCATACATCCTTATACAATCTTTAGACATGGTTTAACTTACTTCTTTAAATTATTAAAAATATCTAGCTTAAAGTTTTGGTCTAGTAAGTCTAACAACTGACCTTACTCAGGGACAGTTATTATTGACTGATTTGTTTTTCCTCTGTTTGGGGCATACTTTCTTGTTTCTTTGCTTGTTTCAAACATTTTTATGGAAAACTGGACATTTTAAACAAAACGGTATGGCAAAACTAGAAATCATATTCTCACCCCTTTCCAGGATTTGTTTTTGTTCCTTTTTGTTATTGTCATTTTCTTAGTGAATTTTCTGAAATAGTTGTGTAAGATCCGTGTTCTATGTTTTATATGCTACTGAGTTATTTGCATTGTTAGCTTACTAGTCAGTAAATGATTGGATAAATATATATTTTTTAATGCTTAAAACTAGCAGTCCCCCAGCCTTTGCCAAGGGGCTGTGTGTGTGTGCGTGTGTGTGTGTGTGTGTGTGTGTGTGTGTGTGTGTGTTAGCGCACATTTTAAATATTTAGCCAGGCAGCTGACAACTCTACCTGGACCTTCACTTCTTGTTTGAACAGAGCCTCAAAGTCAGCTTTAGATAAGAGCTTAGGGCCTTTTCAGGTCTGTCCTGAGTCGGAACACAAACCTGAGTATGCACATAGCCCTATCATACATGTGGTTTTCTAGATTCTTAGGAATCTGATGTGGCTTTTCATAGTCCTTATGCACATTTTATTTCTCAGTTTTTTCTTTGATGCTTTTGGCTAACCTATTGTTTGCCCCATTGTTATCCACCACCTCAAGCAGCCATAAAGTTAAGTGATCACCATTAATTTTTCACAACAAATACTTCTAAGAAAAAGGCTTTTCACACTGTATGAAAACCTCATGAGGGCAAATACAGCCTTGCAAGTAAGTTATGCAGGGAAGCACTGGACAGGTTAAATAATAATAATTCTCTAGGATTGAGGCTTTGAAGGAGCTTCAATTCCATTATCCACTCCCCTATCTCCCCATCAGAGGTTGCCAAGTTACTAGTTTATGCTAAGAATGCAGGCTATTATTTGGTAAGGCTACCATGGACCTAGAAAGGGGAAGATGGAAATATGATGAGTTAAAACACCACAAATCTCTCTGTTCTCACCAAGATTCGGCTGGTTTTCTTTTTTTTTTTTTTTAAACATGTTTCCTGAGTTGTTGGAAGACTGGTTAATTTTCAGAGTTTCTAAACACTTCATCCTGACACATTTTACCCGTTTTATCTTTGTTTTATGGAGAAAAGAATTTCTGAACACTTAGACTGACATTTTTCTGATGTCATTGTGGTAAAATGACTTTGTAATTCCACTTGGCATTACCTACTGAAATTTATTGCGAGAGTAGCCTAGGAGCTGACTGTTTTACTCTTTGTAATACTGTAGTGAAAGAGCAGCCATGTTCAAGGGTGTTCATATAGCATTACTCAAAAGAGCAAAAACCTGGGAACAACTACAATGTCCTGCAGAAGAATAAATAAATAAATTATGATGCAAAGGGAATATTTTATAGCAATGAAAATGAATTAATCATATATATATCTCCACTTGGGTAAATCCTCATAATATACTTTTTAGGGGAAACATGCTGAAGAAGATTATATTCAATAAGGTTCCATTTTTATGAAGTAAAAAACATGTTTAAAGCTATTACCAAGACAAAAGGAAATTTTTTTTTTTTTTTTTTTTTTTTTTTAACAGAGTCTTACTCTGTCGCCTAGGCTGGAGTGCAGCGGTGCAATCTCGGCTCACTGTAACCTCTGCCTCCTGGGTTCAAGCAATTCTCACGTCTCAGCCTCCCACGTAGCTGGGATTACAGGCACCTGCCACCACACCTGTCTAAATATTTGTATTTTTAGTGGGCACGGGGTTTTGCCATGTTGGCCAGGCTGGTCTTGAACTCCCATTTTTAGTGGGCACGGGGTTTTGCTATGTTGGCCAGGCTGCTCTTGAACTCCAGACCTCAAGTGATCCACCTGCTTCGGCCTCCCAAAGTGCTGGGATTACAGGCATGAACCACTGTGCTGGGCCATAATTTTAAAATATATAATAGATTAATGACTATCTGGTTTTAAAATATAGGAATGAGATAAACACAGAGAGAATTTTAATATTGTGAACAAAGTTCAATTCTTAAATTGGATGAGGAGTTCGTGGGTATTTATTTTATTCTAATGTTTTGTTAGGTAAGAATGCAACTTTTTGTCTTTTTGTATGTCTCAAATGTTTTATAATAACAAAAAAGATCAAATTTTGCCTACTTAAAATAGTTTTAGCCCCTTTTTAAAATGTGTATTTGGGCCGGGCGCGGTGGCTCAAGCCTGTAATCCCAGCACTTTGGGAGGCCGAGACGGGCGGATCACGAGGTCAGGCGATCGAGACCATCCTGGCTAACACGATGAAACACCGTCTCTACTAAAAGATACAAAAAACTAGCCGGGCGTGGTGGCGGGCGCCTGTAGTCCCAGCTACTCCGGAGGCTGAGGCAGGAGAATGGCGTGAACCCGCGAGGCGGAGCTTGCAGTGAGCTGAGATCCGGCCACTGCACTCCAGCCTGGGCGACAGAGCGAGACTCCGTCTCAAAAGAAAAAAAAAAAAAAAAAATGTGTATTTGTGCTGTCTGTAAAACAATGTCCTGATACAGTGGCTGAAAGAAAACAGAGGATTATTAGATTTACATATTTTATTATTTATTAATCTATCTACAGGATCTTGAAAGGTTACTTAATGTCTTTGAGCCAGTATCCTATACTTACTTCAAGGGTACATTGTGAGAATAATAGTAAATTACAGGTAAACTGGCTGCCTATAGAAGGCACTCAGTGAGTAGCAGTTATTATTAGCAACATGACATCGTAATACACACTCAAACTCATATTCATTCAGTATACACTCAAATTCATCCATCACTCAGATAATCAGGTGTTTAGGATATTTTTGTTTTTGTTTGTTTTGATAAATATGTCCAGAAGCTAAAAGCAATTTTGACTATTTTTATGAAGACACGGTAGCATTGTCAAAAGAACATCAAAGTGAATCTTTATATTAAATTTTGGTAAGTATCAATCCTTTTCTATTTACGATTTAAAAATGTTCACCTTTTAGAGTTATTTCTATGTCTTTGACATACTTTCTAAAATGTCCTGTAAAACAATAAAACCATTTTGAGATAATTATTCTTCCAATTATGATTTCCAATATACCAAACATTACAACAATTTCAGAATATTTTTGTTCCTTTGTAATAGAATCTGAGAAATAGCCAATTTGAGTATCTGTAAATTTGAGGAATTCCTTCTTATGTATTTTAAAAAATGTATTGTTTAAAAACTTGGAAAGCCTGAAAGTCCCCATGATTTTCACGGAACTCCGCTGAGTATGTCTATGCTGTGCCAAAAAATACACCAATTTGCTGATACAGTTTGCTGCCCATGTTCTATTTAAGCATTAACATGAAACCCACCCCCTGTGCCTGGTTCATTCTTCTAATTCCTTCAGCTCATCAATATCCCCCAGGGGAAGAAAGGAAGGGACCTATCAAAAGTTTGGAGGTTAGCCATGGTCAAGTTCAGCATCAAACAAAATTTCCAAGTCATACAATTTTTTCTCAGGCATTTTCTTTTTTTGTGCACATTTCTTATCTTTTAGGTCCTCATCTTCTTTGAAATCAGAGACCTCCTCTAACTAGCTCTCATCTCTCATTTCCACACTATATCCAGGCCCATCGTATTTGAAATAAAGCTCTTAATTTTATTCTACTTTCCAAGAAAAAATAGTGCAATCTCATACAATGTGGTATTGTAACATGCCAATGTTATTTAATTAAATGTTGATTTACTGGGAGAATGGGATAAAATATGTGAGAACTGAATGTAGATGCAGAAAAATGAATAACAAAATGCTCAAGTCTTTTCTTTTCACATTTCTTATTACTTACCAGTGTCCTTGAATAAGCGTCCCTATTTTCTTCCAGGTTCTGAATGAATTGAATCTACCCACCATGAGTAATAATACTCCTAGCCTGCAGATATATCAGCCCCGTCATATTGGAGTCTGGGACAAGTAGGCACTGGGTAGTTTTTGTGGTTGTTGAATAGGGGTCCATAAACATGGCTCTCTACCTCAGTTACACATGTTCTTTACTATGGCTCCAAATCATTTGTGAGTTCTACTTTTCCCCCATGGCATCTCTGTGGGCCTACCCGAATTATTAGCAACCCAGGGCTTCAGTCTCTTGACCTGTCAGCATAGAACCAGTGCCTCTGTTATGATTCTGCCTATCTTGGACTTTTACTTTGGACTTGGCAATCAGAAAGAATTAACCCAGCTGTACAATCTGGAATGTTCATCAAAGCAAATTGAAATTTCAGAATATCTACTGTTTGGGATGCCATAGTATGTATAATTGAGATTCATATCCACTTTTCATTTGCAAATAGCTCAAAATGCCAGTGCTATGGATGACCTTTAGTGTTATCAATCCCACCTAGATGATTGTGCAGAACAAGAAATTGAGCCCCAGAAAAGTTACAGATTTGCCACAAATGACACACTATTTAAGTGGCGGAACCTGGACTAAGATTTCTTGATTCTTAGGCTGGCTCCTCTTTTTTTTTTTTTTTTTTTTTAATTGTTGTCTTTTCTTTTTAAACCATGCTTGCTGATTCCTTAACCAGAGGAAGAGAAGACATTTGTACAAATCCTTGTTCTTAATATAAACACCTGATGTTACTACAGCTGGTGGTCAGCATGCCCATACTATGTGTTGTTGACACATTGTTTGTAACTGGCTATTTTAAATGGATAACTTCTAAACATGGAATTATGTTTTTATTCAACTATCTTCATGCATATATTTGGCAATTCTGCACACAGTGAAGCTAATAATGATGCTTCTGATGACTGAAACATGCGGGTATTCTACTTGAGAAGGTTTCTGAATTATTGCTTAAACTTACACAAACTTAAAACAATTAGAAATTGTGAATGCTAACATAATTATCTTTGTTATCAAAGAGCTGTGCCAGCATAATCTTTAAAATTATAATATTGTGGCCTGGCTGATTTCTGCTATTTGGATTCTTTTTAAAATAAGATGTTTAAATTTTCTTTTAAAGTGTCAATTTATTGCAGTAGTGCAAGTACAACACAAGCACTCAGATAGGAAGAATTTTTCTTCAAGTTCTACTGGGAGACAGCCAAAACCTCTCCACAGGCTGATTCCTCTCCTCTTTTTATTTGCTCATTTTCAAAGGTAAAGACTGAAGAGTAAGCACCACATTAATGACCCCATATATCCCCTGAGATGAGCAATGTCCTGATACTACTTATGTCAAATATATACAGGCACATCTACTTTTTAAATAGAGCCCACCCTATCAAAATTATATTTCCAAAGGCTCTGACTCTTTAAAGAGTTAGAGCAAAGACTTCTTGGACAAACGCTACCTTGTGAAGTGCACATTCCTACTCTACATTTTTAATCGCAACTAGAAGAGTCCCATGTAATTGAATAAAACTTCATTAGACATAAAGAAAAGTAATCCTAATTACATTTTATCTTGGATTAACAAAACTCACAGTGCATATGTTTTTGGTCGTAATATATTTCCCTAAGCCCCACAATTGCTAAAAATACTGAATCAATCACCACCCAGATTGCGTCATGAAGTGTGTGAACTAGTGCATTAAAAGACCGTGTTAGCACCAACAAAGTTTATTGGGGTAACTGTATTCAAGACGCACATGGCATACCTTTAAATAGTACTGTTAAAATACCAAATAAAATGTCAACGTCTGTCAGGTCTCTGGCTTTTATAAATTGTTTAGACTGGGAAACGCTGGGGTTTTGACATTGTTCTTTTCATATGATGTAGAAAAGAAGAGACCATAAAAAGAAAAGAACAATAAAGCATAGCTCATTTTTTAAGTTCTTTCATGGAAAAACACACTCTGGATCATTACCCTTCTAATCAACAATTTCCTTCTTCCTCCCAATCCTTCCCGTCTGGTATTTACCTTTCTCTGCCTCCCTCTCTCTGGGTGGTATTCTGAGCTTATACACACTACTCAGTAATCATATTTTTTAAATCACTTCAAAAGAGAATCCCAGGATGGCATGACAGATATGTATATACGAAGGGTATTTTTAACCCGAACCATAGCTTTACTTATGATCTCTATGCTCTTAAATGCACACCAGTGGGCCCTGACTGCAGCATTCTCAGAAAGAAGGAGGCCCTGTGAGCAGGATGAGCTACTCCCTGCCTGCAGACGAGTTATTATCACACCTTGCTGGCCATCTCTGCCCTCTTCCTTCTGCCCTTCCTTTTATTACCACACCACACTCCCCACAATTCCCATACAACAACATCTCTGTTTCAGCTTCTCCTCTGGATTTCCCACACTTAATGCAACCCAGACCTCACCTTCAGCTCTCCTGAGGCCACTTTGGAAGCCAGCTCGATGACACAGCCAACAGCCATGCGTGCAGCACCGGACGAGTGCAGCTCATTCCAAATGGTGTCACTGTCCACCTGAGCAAACAGTCAGCAGAGTCCGAAGACAGAAGAAGAAAGCGAAAGAGAAGGAAGAGATGAAAGGGGGAAAGAGGGGAAGAGGTCGCAGGGGAAGAGGGACAGAGAGAGAAAGCAAATCTGTGAGGAAGGGCTGGCAGGGTAACAGCGTATGTACAATAACATTTGTCTTCCGTCTTGGCCAGCTGAAAAGGCCTTCTGGACATGGCTTTGCTTATACTTTTTCTCTACACTGACTTCTCCAATGGAAACACATTCCTGCCATGCCTCACTGCCATTCCCTGTTTAGATTTCTCATTACAAACAGCATTACATAGGCTGGATCTGGCTTAGTTACAGGCCTGCTAGAAACCAGGCCCCAGTAGTAGATAGAGTAAAAACGAAGAGCACTTAGTTATACATAAAAATCGAATTTGCAAGTGCTAGAGGGGGAAAACTCAAATGCCCTTCTGACTGCAGGTTTACAGGGAGCCAAAGACAATTATTAGGCAGGTAGCAGCAGCAGTCAGGGAGTAGAAAGTAGCAACCGCAAGTCAGGTTCTCCAACTAAATGGAAGGAGTGTGTGGTCCTCACACTTAAAACGTTAATAGCAAATTGCAAGGAAAAATTTGATGTTCAAAGATTTCTAACTTTCAGTACAATTTGTCAGCTTGTTTCAGTTCAAACTGGTATTGTTAAAAGTGGATAGGCTAGTAAAATACATGGCTGCTTATCTACTAGAGAACATTATTATCAAAACAAAGCATGTACCAATATTCTGGATTTCCCTTTATAAAATGCATTTACTCTTTTTCATGCATGCAATGAAAACACGTAATAATGTATACATGAAAAGAACAATAGTGATTTATAATGATCATATATGTGATATTTTTTAACATATAAAATAATTCATAACATAAAAAAAACAGTATCCGATGGGAGAAGTCTCTAATTTTAGGACACATAAGTTACTTGAAACACCAGGAAATAGAATACAAAGTTTGTGATGTAAATAGCAAGACTTCCCAAATGGATCAAAGGGGAGAAATTCTGCATAAAACAAAGCTTTTTTTTTTTTTTTTTTAAATAATAGAGAATTAAATGCAAGAGGCCTAATCACATGGAACAAATACAATAAATAATAACAACACATATTCACGGTGTACTAAGCAGTTTTCTAAGAATTTTCACATGCCTTTTTCTCATGAGGTTCTTACAGACTTAAATACTATCAAGAACAATGAATACATAAAAATAAATGAGAACAGTAAATAAGTGCATACATAAAAAAAGAAAATTAAGATCCTATAAATAGCAGTATAGTAGTGAAGTTTCTGGAATCAAACTGGTGGGGTAAAATCATGGCTTCATCATTAAAACCTGAGTGATGTTGGGGAATTAATTAATTAATGCCTCTCTGCCTTGGTTCCTTTATCTGTGAAAATACCAACTTTTTAAAGTACCATCTGCATACGATTGTAGTGAGGATTAAATGAGTAAGTGGTAAGCAAAAGCTAGCTACCACCATTTCAGCTACTGTCATACCTGTTTCGTAAAGCCTGGCACATAGTAGAGGCCTACATGTTGACTGAATGGGTACACTGTGGCTTAGAGAGGCTACTCTGAAGACCACAGGACCCTCACGCAGAACTCTGACCCTGTCAGCACATGCCTTTCCATCACCCTCCTCAAGAAACCCATGCTTTCTAGGAGGCAGCATCCCCTATCATAGTCAATACCATCATGGTCTACACTATCAGCTAAAGAGTGAAGGAATCATTCAAATGGACGCTGAGACCTAATCATTTGCCCTCTAAATTGAAAGTTTTATTATTTTACTGAACCAATATAAATAAGTAGTTGTTTAAGCTTTGTGTAGATATATTCTTAAGGAAGATGACTGCACAAATTGAAAAATAAAAATCATTATTTACCATGTATTATATAGGTTTTAGTCAGCTTTCCCGCCATTACAGAACTACTAGTACCAAAGAAAAGCCTGCATTAATCAGAATTTAAATTACTGGGGAAGCAAGCAAAAAAATAAAATAAATACATTCCAAAAGACTTATTCAGTGACTCAAGAACCATGTAAAATTCCTAACCCCTTTTTACTCAACTTTGGAGTACATCATAAGCTTTGTTTCTTTCTTCATTTCTTAAAGCAGTAGCAAATTTCCTTCCAAAAAATTATAAATACTGAACTTGATTAGAAAAACATTCAAGCAGCAGAGAGCACTGTCTCTTTGACCATACTAAAGGGCATTAGGTAGCCACAAATACCTTTGATATCCATATGCCTGTCCATACCTTTCTATCTGCCTAAGATGTTTGTGACTTTAATTTTGGTGTCCAAACTTCTACTAATAATGGTCATTTCGTTTTAATTCAGTTAACATTCGTTGAGTACCTACTGTGAGTTGCAGGTGGGGGTTACTTTTATAATAAAGCTATGTTCACTGATCATAAAGTATGTTGAGCACATAGGTGGATGATGGATATTTTGACTCATAACCAATGTTTAGGCTTATCCCTAAAGAAGCTCTCTTTAGGAATCTATGGGATTTACCATCCATTAATTTACTTATATTGAAACAAAAACAATATTTATCTCAATACCACTTCAACTGATGTTTTGCTTACATTTAGTTTATAACTAAATGGTAATGGTCAAGTTTTGTGGTTATAATATGTTCAAAAATGGGTAATTGTACTTAATTCTGAATTTACAAACAGGTTTGTTTTTGTCGGTTCAGGCTGCCATAACAAAATACCATGGGCTGGGTAGCTTAAACAAAAGAAATTTTATTTCTCACAATTCAGGAGGCTTTGAAGTTCAAGATCAAGGTGCCAACCCATTTGGTGACTGGTGAGGACTCTCCTCTTGGCTTGCAGATGGCCACGTGTCTGCTACATCCTCACATGGCCTTTCCTTGTACTAAAGTTCCCTCCATTTAAGGATATCAATCCTATTGGATTAGCACACACCACCCTTATGACTTAATTTAATCAATTTAATCTTAATTACTTTCTAAAGGTAGTCAAATATAATTAGATTAGTGATTTGAGCTTCAGTACATAAATGTTGAGGGCACACTCTTCAGCTCATAGTAAGATTAAATCACAAAAGCTTGTTCATAAGTCAAATTACAAGCATACTTTCTTAAGGCATGATGTTCCAAATGGGGTTCAGGGCCAAATTAGCTGCCAAAAGCTAACCACAGTATTTTCCATGTTACAGTTTCATTAAAACTTCAGTGATAAAACAGGATGCATAACTTACGAATTCTGCTATAATCTGTGTAACTAGAAGAACGTCCATATCAACTTTCCAACATTCCCAATGGCAAAAAGTATTTTTCCTCCCTCTACGTCCCTCTCATTGGTTGGCAATCTTTCCAACCAATTTCCCTATATTAGTGATAGCATCAGGAGGGCTACTTCCTTAAGAGAGCTCTGATTTTAACTGCTGAAGAACATCTTGACAGTAGGAAAAAACTCTGGGTAAGAGAAGACAGTTGAGTTCATAGACTGATAGTGGTTCCTGGCATAGAATAAGATATTTTGGAACTGGAGGGGAAGAAAAAAGGGAAAGAAGGATTTGCTTGGAATGGATATAGATATGCAGGATTAAGGGGCTGAAATGGCAATGCAATAATGATGAAAGTAGACACCAGAAGGGTTTGGAACTATAAGAAGACAGGTACCCTCACATTTGGAAGTTGAAGGACAGTGGCATAGAGTTGGCTCTGGAAATGGAAAAATAATGCAAGACATAATAGATGAGGCTGGAAAAGAAAGGAATGACAGTGGAGCAGGGAGCCACCCTGAGCACAGTGGCCCACTACTAAGGGCTTGCTAAAGTTGAGAAGACATGCAAGGCACTTGGACACAGGAAGGGGAGCATCACACACTGGGTCCTATTGTGGGGAGGGAGGGGGGAGGGATAGTATTAGGAGATATACCTAATGTAAATGATGAGTTAATGGGTGCAGCACACCAACATGGCACATGTATACATATGTAACAAACTTGCACGTTGTGCACATGTACCCTAGAACTTAAATTATAATAAAAAAAAATAGAACTGCTATATTCTGAAAAAATATGCTTTGCCATTTTTCTTTCCATGCACATAAATTCCCCTTTGTCTCTCCAACAACTTATACTTTTTCACAGTGAGAGAGAGATAGGGAGAAAGAGAGAGAGAGAGACTTTCTGTGTGTGTGTGTGTGTGTGTGTGCACGCATTAAGGAGTAATAGTACATGAGCTGAAAGGAGATTACGATGGATATAGAAGAAAGGTAAAGAAAATGATGATCAAAATAGAATTTTGCTTCAATATACATAAAAATACAGATTTTGTGGTGAGGATGATATTTTCCCAAATTCCTTTTCACATCAAGAACTGAACCTGGCTGTCTTGGATCATGGTTCTGTGTTAGTGACAGTATCAAAAGAATATGATTATTTCTTCTCTGAATGATTCAGAGTAGAGACCCCTTCTACCTGTGACAACCAGGCATGCTTGTTGATTAGGGAAGATATAGAACGCATTGAGTGGAAGGAAAATCCAAAATCCACCTCTTCTGGTCCTGAGAGAATGGAGAAAGCTGGACTCAAGAGGTGCGACAGAAACAAGGAACACAGAAAGCAACATGTGAGCAAACGAGAGAAAAATGTTTCAGGTAAGTCGACAAAATAGTCAGTGAGCCTTCACTTTGGTTGATATTTGGGTCTTTTTTTTTTTTTTTTTCCAGACAGAGTCTCGCTCTGTCATCCAGGCTGGAGTGCAGTAGCTTGATCTTGGCTCACTGCAACCTCTGCTTCCTGAGTTCAAGCCATTCTTCCACTTCAGCCTCCCAAGTAGACGGGATTTCAGGCACCCGCCACCACACCAAACTAATTTTTGTATTTTTAGTAGATATGGGGTTTCACCATGTTGGCCAGGCTAGTCTTGAACTCCTGATCTCAGGTGATCCGTCCGCCTCAGCCTCCCAAAGTGCTGGGATTACAGGTGTGAACCGCCATGTTCAGTCAATATTTGGGACTTTTTGAAGTTATTTCTACACTAAACTGTGGGCACCATACAATAAAGTCTGTAGAGTGGTGTGAAAAACTAACGGAATATTAGACTACAGCATTCCTGAGATGCTCTTGCTTCCTGTGTAGTGCAGCTGGAAGCCTCAAGTTCTCACCATCCTCCAAGGGGTACGACATGGGAGAGCCCGTGAAATGGTTTAACTATGGGTGGAGCCAAATGGAGTCCACAGAGGGGTTCAGGGGAACCCCAGTACCAATGTGAGCCAAAAGGAGGCTACTGGAGCCCGGGAGCCCTGCCAAGCTCCAGCTGGCAGAGAAATCAGTAATCAGAGTTAATCTGCTGCCGACCTCAGCTTCAAATTCTGGGAGATCAGGAATAGTCGGTGCAGAGAGGTTGCCGTGGAACCCTGAGTGTTCAGAGGACAGCATGAGGATCCAGGTACCCCTTCAGGTCTCCGTCCCTCCCTCAGGTGCCTAAATGCCATCTTCAAAGAGGAATCTGAGAGGCTAAGCAATTACCTAAAGATATTAAGTCCAATAATAAGGTGATCTTGAACAGACAGTATTTCTAAACTGAAAGGAAGTTATCAAACTGGAAGAGGCTGATATATTATTAATTGTGGAGAGAATCACTATAATTGGGGAAAAAAATAACATATTTATCACACAATTGAGGGAGCATGGGAAATATTGTGTCCCATTTATTTCCAAGGTCAGGAATTTATTTTGCCACATGGCAGGGGGCAAAATCTAGCCAGGATTCTGGGCAGAAGTCTCTAAGGATATGCTATACACATGGGCTAGTGAGGTTTAAATTGTATTTTACAGTATGGCAATACCTAAAGATTCCTACCTTCAGATTCCTCTGGAATCTGTACCAAGCCTTGCTTTATGCGCCATTCTAAAAAACAGTATGCTTTTAACTTTCAAATGTTTCAATGATGTAACTAATGTACAAAGCATGAAGGGAGCTTTAGTAGAAATAGGTCCACAGAGGCCTTGTTTTATTGCCAGAATTAAAATCTATCAGTCTTGAAATAGGCGTCCCAAAGTTCAACTCACTTTATAAATATGTAGGAGGGTCTGGACCTAACATACATCCAAAACTGGGGTTGAGAAGTGTAAGTGAAGCTATTCCACAAAATGTCTTTCTGTGTGAAGAAACAAACACACTCGGTGAGATAGGGCAGAATCCCGCTTTAGGGTGAGAGTCACAGGAGCTTGGCCCATAAGAAAGATTTAGTCATCAGAGGAGGAGGCACAATCTGAAGTAGCACAGAGTCTGTTACTGAGATTCTCTCCCAACCCACACTCCCAGAGTCCTGTGTGTTTAATAGGGTAGAAAGGGGTTGAGAGACACAGAAGATTGTTAGTAATAAAATAGGCAAAACATTTTAAACCCTCTAAAAATATGAGAATTAAGTAGAACATTTTTGTATCAATTTTAAAGATTATGATCTTAAAAGAGGGAAGGAAGCACATTTTCTGTTTCTCTATAAACCTCAGAGAATCCTGAGCACTCGGCAATGTGAAGACCCCAGAATATCGGTAATGTGCATCAGCAGGGGCCAGCAGAACTCACTGGTAACAAAGAAAGAAAAGAGAAGGAAGGAGGGAAGGAAGGAAGGGAGGGAGGGAGGGAGGGAATAAAAGTAAGAAATTAAAAAAAGGAAGGAAAGAAAGAAAGCCAGACTCAAGAGGTGCGACAGAAACAGAGGACACAGAAAGTGATATATGAGTAAAAAGAAAAGGAAGGAGGGAGGAAGGGAGGAAATAAGGAGGGAAGGAAGGAAAGGAAGGAAGGAAGCAAGAAAGCAACCAAGAAAGAAAACCATACCCAAGAGGGGTGACAGAAACAGGGGACACAGAAAGTGTATGTGAGCAAAAAGTACATGAGAGAGAGGAAGGAAGGAAGGAAGGAAGGAAGGAAGGAAGGAAGGAAGGAAGGAAGGAAGGAAGGAAGGAAGGAAGGAAGGAGGGAAGGAGGGAGGAAGGGAGGAAAGAAGGAGGGAAGGAAGGAAAGGAAGGAAGGAAGCAAGAAAGCAACCAAGAAAGAAAACCATACCCAAGAGGGGTGACAGAAACAGGGGACACAGAAAGTGTATGTGAGCAAAAAGTACATGAGAGAGAGGAAGGAAGGAAGGAAGGAAGGAAGGAAGGAAGGAAGGAAGGAAGGAAGGAAGGAAGGAAGGGGCGATGGGAAAAACATCTTGCATTCAGAAGCACATGGTACTATTCACATTAGGCATTACCTAGGCTCCTAAAATAATTAGGAAGATGCGCTCTCTGTGGAGGCATGGAGGAATTGCAAGAGGTTAAAGAGTTGGGCCGGTAAAGCCCTAGTTATACATCTATTTATGAAAACTTAGCTACTACATAATGCTGTTCACATTTAAAAGAAGAATAACATGTTGCAATCTCTCTTACTAGTGGTGATCCAGAATAAGGGATAAAAAGGATGCGTGCTGAGTTAAACATAACTTAGGAAACATGAATAGCAGAAACATGATCTTATTTACTCAGTCATAGCAGAATGCAATTCAGAAAATATACAGAGAAAGTAATTGAAAACTAAAATTTAACAGTCCACGTTTTCAGTTTTATTGTATATTTCCCTACTCTATAAAGTTATTTTCTTTTTATTTAGAAATAATAATGACAATAACAATAATATTATCATCTAGCAATTATTGAGTATTTACTAAGATCCAGGCACCATGCAAAGCTTTTGCCCATAGTAACTAATACAATTCTTACAGTGACCATTGATGTAGATGCTATTATTAAGCAGTTTTATATATGAATTTCAGAGGCAATTCAGCTAGAAATTAGAGAAGGTAGAAAAAGAACTGAGAAAAGTGTGAGCTGTTTACCCACAGTAATTTTTATGCTAGTAAAATCAAAATCCAAAAAGTAAAATAAATAATAAAATGATATTTTGAAAAACAGATTCTAATCATATATGTATAAAGAGTTTTTAATTAAATAAATTAGCTAAGACCTGCAAGAACGTTTTTTCTTTCAAGGTATTGAAACCCTACCCTGTTAAAAGTGCTAAAATATTTTTTAAAATCAAATGTTTCAAGTGGTACCTGGAATAGTTGAGCTTTTCTTGAGTGTTGTGATTTGTTTGCTATTATGCTAGAGCAGTAATTCTCAGTGAAAGTGATTTTGCATCTAAGAGGTCGTTTGGCGCTTTCTGGAGACATTTTTTGTTGTCATGACTGAGTAAGGGAGATGCGCTACTGCCTTCTAGTGCACAGAAGCCAGGAATGCCACTACGCATCCTACGATGCATGTTTTTTATTTGGTATATAACCAAAAATAACTTTAATCAATGTCTTTTCCCTGAATCTGTCCAAATAATTCTGTCTACTGAACAGAATCAATGCTGTTATATATTTAGTTTTAAACATTATTCTGCCCTTGGTTTCTTAAGTGTCACAAATGTTAGTGACAGAACCAGGAAAAACTCTTCATAGTTCTTCCCATTCCTTTGCTTCATTCTCACCTTACCACTCCTTAATACATCAAAGGAAAGGACTGCAATTTTATTTAATGATTCCAAAAAAAGATAATTATATAATATCATTGGCAAAATAAAGAGTCAAGGAATATCATATAATTTATGAGTCTATACAAAACCACACACACACACACACACACACACACACACACGAAATTGCTACCTATTAAAAGCCAAGTTTTTGAGAAACTGTTGTTCATGAGAATGTTGGGTTCATCCTACACACGTGGCAGGCTGGGGTACATGGAAAGCCTGCTGCCTTTGAGTGGCCATGATTCATTCTGTTAAGTGAAAAATATGTGGGCACTGATTCTGAGTAACCCACCCTTTTAATTGTTCACTGTCTTTGAAACAGATTCTGAGCAGCTGAGAGATGGGTATAACATTTCAAAACCATTGTTTATACCATTTCTTTATTCCACTGTGAGTTAAGAACATAAATTAAAATGATAAAAATCCATGACCAACTCAGGATTTTGCAAGAATATCAAGATGCTTCCTGAGTGCCCTCTTATCCGGAAGTCTCTGTGCTTCTGCCAGCCTCTGGGGCAAGCACCTAGTGGCCTTCAGTTTTCCTTTGTCCTTTTATTGTTCACACGGAGAGCAATCACAGCAACATTCTCTTTTAAAATGCCTTCTTGGATTTGAATCAGGAATAATTTAAATGTTTACTAGGTTGTAAAAAACAAAAAAAATTCTTGAGCTGGCTTTTGGTGGTGTGTGCGTACAGGCCCAGCTACTCAGAAAGCTGAGGTGGGAGGATCACTTGAGCCCAGAAGTTTGAGGCCAGTCTGGGTAACACAGTGAGACATGAAAGCAAAGAAAGAAAAAAGAAAAGGAAAAAAAAAAAAAAAAGGGGGGGAAAGAAAAGGGAAAGGAGAGGAGAGGACAGGATTTCCTTGGTGTTAAAGGGATTAATTGTCTTATACATAGTGGGATCAAGTAGTATCCATGAGTCCACAGACAGGGACAAAGAACCAAAAAAAAAAAAAAAATACTTGGAAAGACTCAAATACACAAGGGGTACAGATTAGGGCTAAGGAAGTAGCCATGTATTCAAATGACTCCAGAAGCCACAATGGTGGCATAGACATAATGTCAGGTAACTGGGGATGAGGGACAGGCTCTCTGGTTAGAGCTACGGTTGACTGGAGTGTTTGTGTCCCAGCTAAAAGGTGGCTACGCAGTTCCAAACAATTTTTTTCTTAAGGAAATGATAGCATGATATTTATTAGTAGCCCTAAATATTGTATACTTAGATGCAATTTTTCTATCTTAAATATTGACAATAATTCACTTAAAAACCCCCAGTCAGGCTAAGAGAAATCTATGTATGTATTGAATATGGCTTCTAACCTGGCAGTGCATAACTTCTGCTACCCAGGGTGATTTATTTTTACACAAAGTTTGAAAATCCTAAAGCGGGAAAGGCAAAAAAAAAAAAAAAAAAAAAAAAAAAAACAGTCTCAGCAGAACTAGTTCAGTTGATTCCTTGTGTGGTAACCATCAAAGCTTAATTCAAGGAGGTTTCTCAGGGCAGTGCCCTGGGAGAGTAGAAGTCCTCTAACTCTTACAGAGGTGTGTTACTGAAGGATTCCAGCCTGCGCCTGAGGACAAGGCCAGACATGATCTGTTGAATCTAATAAAAAATAACTGGGGTTTTTATGTTCTATGTCTTTTGTATCTCACTTTTAGTAATCTGCATTTATTGCATCTTGTAAAAGTATTTCTTCACAACAGAAAGGAAATGAAATGTAAGTAAACAAAACCTTGCCCCTTACCAAATAATAATTTGAGAAGCATTAACTTCATAGAGAAATGATTTTCTTTGCAAATTGTTTAAAGAAAGAGTTCTATTTGGATAAAAGGATAGAAAGAAAAGGTGAAGCCAGAAGTGAAATTATAAATGTTTTAGGAATTTTTTTAATAAGTTCCACCTATCAAGATAAATTATACCAAGAAAGAATGACTGCCAATAATTTGCCTGAGTTGTACACCAAAATTTGGTACCTATAGACTGGTATAACCACAGGATTTGGAGAAATTGTTAGGCTTTAAATATACTTTTAAACAGAGATTAAAAGGAAGCAAGCTTTGGACAAATCCTCCTCTACTTTATCCCATTCTTTTAGGTGGTAGCATAAGCAAGGACATCATCGACATTTAGTGCATTAACACCTTATCTATTTTGTTGCCTTAGCGTTGGAGACCTTGTAAACCAGCAGTTCCACTTGCAAACTATTCAAACATGGGCAAGTTCATTCACTGATCCAAGACCTAAGAAAAATGGAGATAATACTCCTTCCTCATAGGATTATTGTTAGCATTCAATTAGTCAATACATATAAAGTGCTTAACACAGCACAAGACAATGCTGGAGGCAGTAAGCTCTCAGACAATGGTAACTAAGAAAAAAAAATCCCCGCATTTTGTTTCTAACATTACTTTCTATTTAGCAGCACATCAAAGGACAAAAATCATCTGTGATAATGCTGGAAGCCAGGAACTACCTCCAATCAGAAAGCTACATATTTTCTAGCCACATATGGATCTAGTTCAACTGTAGTTTCCTGAATGAATGTGGGTCTTTGCAGGCTTTTCCAAGCACATCAAGCATAGCTCAATCACTGGAACCTGAAACAAAGCTAATGCTCTGAAAAGCCGCACATGATAGAAATTAAGCTACCTGTCCTGAAAGTGGATGTGAAGGTATTTCAAATGGGAAGGGAATGACTTAGAAGAAAAGGAATTTAGGCACAGTCTCCTTTGTATACTCTAAATGCAGCCCATTGCTTCCTTGTGGAAATATTCCCAGAGTTAAATGTAATACTATTGTGCCCATTAACAGAACAGGTTTCATATGCACTGTGCATGTTTAATGTGGTACACTATCCCTCCTCAGATGCCTTGAACATTTCACCCTGAAAGTTGGGAAATGAAACTCTTCACCCAATTCTAAGCAGTTTAGTAAGTTCTTGCTGCTATGTTATACTGATGCTAGGGCTACAGGGCATTTTCTGAATAATTGAGTTTAAGCTTAAATAATGATCAGATGCCCCTAGAAACCTATTGGCAGACAGCAGACTCAACAAACAGAGGTTTTTCATTGCAATATTGATTCTGTGCCATTTTAGCCATGTTGTATAAAAGCTTAACCGTAAAATAAAATAAAAATCATTTTAACTTTTGCACTGTGTCAGATAAAGCATATTTTTTTTAAATGAATCATCTACTGTGGACCAAATATTTCTGCAAACAGCATCTTGATTTGGTAGCTTAAAAATTACCTAATTTCATCTTCTAATGCCAAATTTCTTTTTGTATTTGCTTTGGGAAACAAAATAATTATCTTTTCCCACCTAAGAGGTATTTGATAAGCTCAACATTTTCCTATCCTTGATCCTTTACAATTAGGGTTAAAGCTGACGATTCCAGTAGATATTTTGTTTTTGGAAATGGTAAGAAAAGAGGTGGGAGCTGCGAGGTTCCAAGAAAAAGAAAAGCCTAATTTATTAGTAGATTCACAGGAAGAAGTAATAAAGTCAAATCTATTGCCCAAAGAAAGCAAAAAATAAATATCTTTGGTCAGTGTTTAAAGAACAGCATAGTGGGTAAGATTGGGGCACCTACTAGGTGCTGGACCCCAGTAAGCACTTTACAAACACTACCTATTTTATTCCTCATGAGAGCTTTATAAATGTATTACTAGTCACCTTTACAAAAGAGTAAATCGAGCTGTAAAGAAGTTAAGTAACTTGACCAAAGTTACATAGTTGATGAGATGAAGAGCTGTGGTTTCAACTAAAGCAAACCCTGCACATTAATATCGTTATGGACTGAATTTGTGTTTCCTCAAAATTCATATATTGAAGTCTTAACCCCAATGTGACCGTATTCAGCAATAAATCCTTTGAAAAGATAATTAAGGTTAAATGAGATCATAAGTGTGGGGCCCTAACACAAAATGACTGATGTCCTTATAAGAAGAGAAAGAGACAGCAGGGATGCGCGTGAACAGAGTAAAGCTATGTGAGGACACAATGAGAAGAAGGTCATCCGAAGACCCAGGAGAGAGGCCTTAGGAGAAATCAAATCTGCCAACATTTGAACTTCTAGGCTCCAGACTGAGAAAACTAATTCCTGTTGCTTAAGCCACCCAATCTGTGGTATTGTATTATGATAGCCCTAGCTAGCCAAATACAGATATGAACTGTAAAAAGATATTCTGTGTTGTACATTCATTTTTTTTTTTTTTTTTTTGAGATGGAGTCTCGCTCAGTCGCCCAGGCTGGAGTGCAGTGGTGCGATCTCGGCTCACTGCAAGCTCCGCCTCCTGGGTTCAAGCCATTCTCCTGCCTCAGCCTCCCGAGTGTCTGGGACTACAGGTGCCTGCCACCACGCCCGGCTAATTTTTTGCATTTTTAGTAGAGATGGAGTTTCACCGTGTTAGCCAGGATGGTCTGGATCTCCTGACCTCGTGATCCGCCCACCTCAGCCTCCCAAAGTGCTAGGATTACAGGCGTGAGCCACCGCACCCGGCCTGTATGTTCTTTAGAACATGATGGGCAATGAGAGCTAGTGCAAGTGTCATAGGCATAGGGTTATGAGTGTCTGTCTTTACTGCTCTGTCTTCAAGGTCTGACACATAATAGATGCTTAACAAGTTTTGTCGAGGGAATGAATTAACAGATGAGAACAAAAGAATCGTATAGTGATACTGTTCTTTGCAGGGCTTTACTGTAGCTAAACTTCTAATCTACAAACATCACTGCTGCTTGGGTCCTGCAATACATCCATAATGTAGTGATGACTGCTTCTCTGGTCTTCAGTTAGCACCATGTTTAGCCTCCCAGCTCTTGCTTGCCAGCATTTGGTGCTTCCTTTGGTGCATCATCCTACAATGTTGCTTCTTCACTGAATCATCCAGCAACATCTGTGGTGTCCCCAGTGCCCTGGATCTCTGTTGTCATGCATCACTCCTGTCTCTCACAGAAGCTTCCCCACTCACTATTTTCCCAAGGGAAACAGACTGCGTAAGACTTAAGTCATCAAGATCCCCAGTGACAAGCTAATGGGAGCCTGCTATCTGATCTCTGAAGAAAAATGAATTTTGTAAAAAGCTGTTTTAAATTTGGATAAAGTACTATCACACAGTAATGACATATTTGATCCCCAGAGAAGACAATAAATCACATTTCATTTATCACCTTACTTCATAGATGAAGGAACTGAGGCCCAGCAATTTCAATGATTTGTGAGTTCATGGTCTTACAGGATCTTACCACTCAAAATGTGGTACACGGATGAGCAGCAATGCCATCCCTGAGTGCTATGAGAAATGCAGAATCTCAGCTCCCATTCGGTCCTGCTGAATTGGAATCTGCACTTTAGAGTTGAAAAAGCACTTTTGGAACAGTGACAATGTAAAGATTTGAATCCAGATTCTGGAGTTCCTAAATGAAGGTTCTCTGCCTAGATGCTTAATCACTGGGACTTCTGAAAACAATGTCCTCCCTCCCTTTATTAGTCTTCCTGCAGTGCCTTGATTCTAATGGTAGACCATTAGTTGGATAGATAGGCCAGGTGAGACCTCAGGGTTGCATAGGGCTTTTGAGAACCTTTAAATCAGGGAGTCTGTTTACCGTCTGCAGACCTGACTCTACTCAAAGTGATCCCATAGGGTGGCAAAGTGCTCATTTCCATGTATAGCTGCCAGTGATAACCTACATTCTCACATTTGATCCTCAAAATAATGCCATGTGGGAGCCTTGCTTAGCCCTATTTCATAGATAAAGAAACCGAGTCTCAGATAAGTGATATAATAATTAACATAGCCTTTGCATTGCTGGTTTCTCAGATTCCAGCTGGGCAGAAGGATACTTCTCCTAAAATCATAAAGCTATTCTGAGCACTTTTGTGGACACTTAGGTGTCAACACTTCGAAACTTCTAGAGCCCTTTCTAACTCTGAGTGACTGTCCCTTTTCTCCTCCTGTGGGATAACAATGAGAATCATCATTCTGGTCTGAGAACCTCTGATATTCTTTATTGCATTCTTTTTCAATCCGCTCTGAGGCTGTAATAATGGGTGTTCTCCCTTCTCCCTTGTGATACAACATACCAACTCCTTGAATGTATATATTCATTTCATGTTAGATGTTCTGCTGAAACCCTGAAAGTCTTGAAATGGAGCTGGGATGGATTTATGATGACAATGGGTGGGTGAACCCACATGCTTTCTCTCTTTTGTTCAACACTGGAAGGAAGACATGAATGACAGCCATTCCTTTGGGATCACTTGTAGGTTATAATGCCCACACCTTAGCTTCTTTAGTCATGGTGAGATGAAAAAGAAACAGAGCAGCTACAGGGAAGACGTTCAGATTCCAAGTAAAGCCATGGATATGATGAATGAATGCTGTGACTGATATTCCATATGGAAAGAAGGCGTGAACTATTAATGTGGCAGCTGGAGGAGAAAAGGGGCATGCCGTGATCATTAATGCTCTACCACAAACCATCTCCTGGTATGATCAACTGCTTTCTGGCAGCTTCATTGACCTTGCCTGTGCAATTTCTAGTCACTCTTTATCTTCCGAAAAATCTCCCTTTCACTGTTTACTTGCCAGTAACAAGAATAAGGAGAGGAATATGTTTGCTCTGGTGAAAGGGCTACATCTTCAGACTCTAAGAATCCTTACTTAAGATCCAGGGGACTCATAGATTTACCAAGTAATATATGGATTCCTGTGGGTTACGTGGCCAGTAAAGGAATTTGAGAGTCCCTGTTGTTGTTACCAAATTTCAGTGAACTACCGGTCAGTTCTACCAAGACTGAGTTAGAGACAGAGCCAAGAAATACCATGCTAGTACTTTCCTCCTGTTTCTTCATTTAATCTGATGTCCACATTGTGTAAAGGGTACTTCGTAATATGCCACTCCTTTTATTCACTGGACAGTGCACATTAGAGCCTCATTTCTCCAGAGTGCAGCTTAATAAAATTAACTCTGACTCAGTAGGTGTGCGAAATGAGATTCTCTGTATCTCATCCCACAGTGGTTTGGTCCAAGGACAGAGACTTTTCAGTGTTCTAGTTAGGGTTGAAATACTGTGTACAGCTGTGTAATTTTTTTTTACCCAAAATTGATGATGTTTGAGTGCATGGATTTAATACTTCATAGGAATTTCAATAAAAAAGAGAATGCTCTTGGCAAAAATAGCGGTTGTTTTTTTCTTATGGCTAGGGCTATTCTCACTTGGGAAAGGAGTGTTGACAATCATATGAGGTTGAAATTATGGTGAGTTGTGCTGTGTGTGCATAGTATTGTGGTTAAAAGCTTGGGAATCAGGCCCTCTCTACTCCACGGCCTACTAATTCTGAGACCTGAACAAGTTACTCACCTCTCTGAGCCTTTGTTTCCTTTTCTGTAGTATAGGAAACCTCATTGCATCTTTAACAATAAGACCTCTGGGATTATTTGAGGTTTAAAAGAGATTGAGGCAGGTTATCATTGGAATGTTTGTGTAAAGAATGGCTAGTCTCTGCTGTGAGGCTGTGAATTAGCCCTCTTGGTTCTGTGAGAATCAGGAGGGTATGTTTTATAGGATTCTCTATTGCCTGACCTAATCTATGGTACCTTACCTGTCCCTTTACTTGATGAATAATCCCATCATTAAGGTCAATCCTCTGAATACCACTGGGGTCAAAGCCAAGAATTATATTATTTTGCTTAAACAGTTAAAGCACAGTCCTAAAAAATTTAGCCAAGTTTTTTTTTTTTAATTGATTCTATTCATTTAATATTGAAAATGCTGGGGATCAGAAACTGATTGTCAATAGTAAGAATACCCTGGAATTCAGACTTTTATCTCTCTTGCACTATATACATACAACAGGAAATTGGGCATATGGAAATTGAGACGTCATCATTATTTGGCCCATTCTATGCACCAACACAATGGGACCAACAAATCAGTTACCCCAAATCTCACAGTTCAGACATAAATCAGGATGGACCAGCCAGAGCAACTGAGGCCCCAATGTGACAATGTTATTTAAGAAGACACTAAAATGCACAAGGGAAAAAAAAAAAAAAAAAAAACACTTGCAAAGGTCATGCAAACATCAGGACATTTTTATTAGACTTGAAAACGGGCAGGTGTTGGAGTGCTCTATATAATTTGCAGCTGCCCAATTTAAAAAGAAAAGTATGTCCACGTAACCTTCCAGGGACTTGGAACCCCAAAGCACACAGTGCTGCTAATATCTGGAACTACCCAGAGAGATATCGTACAGTCCGGGACCTGCTACTGAGTCCCAAATCTTTGAGTGCCTGGACAAGTGTGTCCCCACCCCCAAACTTCTGCATACCTCCATAGCCAGCACTGAAGAGAAATGTCAGGATCTCAGGGTGTGCCTAGAAATTCAACTTGCCCCCTCATCACCTATTGCCACACCTCAATCCAGTTGTTAGAAGGAAGATCAGAAGCTCTATGTGTTCTGAATAGAACAACCCTACCTCTAGATGTCCACATCTTCACCAATGAGAGTGAGATGGGGTCCCCAAACTCTGAGCAGTTTGGGCATGCCTCTTCCCCACCTCCTGAACTTTCCTTGCTTCCCTACCACTCAGCTTTGCACCCTCAGTATGGATCTCATTATTCTCTGTACCCCTCTTTAGGTCAGTCACCACAAGAAACCAGGACTCCCAGGTCACCCCTCACCTGTCTATTCCAATATCCAAAAGGCAACACTTCCCATTAACCACTAGTTTTCTTCCCCAACCCTGCAAGACTCCACACCCCTTCCTTGCTTCCTTTTCTCTATAGCATTCATCAGCATCACATACATGCACATATATTTAAAGTCATTCATTCTTGCTTATTTGTCTCTCCAACTGGAATATAAGTTCCAGTAGGATAAAACATCTTCTGTTTTGGTCAATACTGTGTCTGCAGGTCCTGGCACACAATAAGCATTCAATAACCATTTGTGTGTACATAAATTACTAAATAAGTGAGCAAATGAATTCTACCCCAAGTCGTGAAAACCATTGGAAATTGTGAGTATAGTAAGTTCAGAAGCACAGAGAATAGTCTGCACTACTGAGCACTGGTCTTTGAATTTCTTCCGCATTTGCTATTAATGGAGTTGTGGACTGATGCTGGATACTGCACTTCCTAGCTCTTGGAATGAGAATTTGCCAGGCACAGTGGCTTAGGCCTGTAATCCTAGCAGTTTGGGAGGCCAAGGTGGCAGGATTGCTTGAGGCAAGGAGTTTGAGACTAGCCAGAGCAACACAGTGAGACCATATCTCTACAAAAAAAAAAAAAAAAAAAAGCTGAATGTGGTGGTGTGTGCCTGTAGTCCTAGCTTGTAATGAAGCTGAAGCAGGAGGATCTCTGGAGCCCAGGAGGTTGAGGCTGCAATGAGCTGTGATTGCACCACTGTACTCCCACCCAAGCAACAGAGCGAGACCCTGTCTCAAACAAACAAAATAAATTGGATGCCTCCATCAAAGAAAGCTGAGGCAAGAAGGTCATCTTGTAGAAATATTTCATTAGATAACTGAATTTTAATCTTGTTCAACTGAGTCTGGATATTCTGATTATCTTCTCTCCTTATTCCTATGAACTCCCAGGCCATTCCCATCAGAGTTGACAAACACGAATAGAAGAAAATCAACCCAAAGTCTAAGTGATAAGTATGATAAGATATATGAGTGGGAATTGAAAAGGATAAAAAAAAAACACACAACATAAGAAAAAATGTGAGTCTACATGTTGCTTCATACTTAGCACATAGGACGGTACATAGTTGGCACATGGGACACTACATGCTTATTTAACAATGAATGAAAGGATGGTATATTGTCTTTCAAAAGAGGCAATAGATTAAGGAGAGAAAAGCAATCAATTTAGTTGCAAAGAATTTCACTACTTGTAGGCCTTAGTTTTTATTTCTTAAATGGTCACATTTCAAAATGAAACAAGTCATTTTGAGAAGTGCTTACAGATCGTCAGGAGGATCTATACAGGCACAGCTCATTTTACTGTGCCTCACTTTGTTACACTTTTCAGATACTTTGATTTTTTACAAATTGAAGGTTTGTGGCAACCCCAAATTGAGCAAGTCTATGGGCGTCATTTTTCCAGCAGCACGTACTCACTTCCTGTCTCTGTGTCACATTTTGGTATTTCATGCAATATTTCAAAAGTTTTTCATCATATTTTATTTTTATGCCCATCTATGATCAGTCATCTTTGATATTACTATTGTAATTGTTTGGGGGCATCATGAATCATGCCCATATAAGACAGTGAACTTAATTGATAAAGGTTGTGTGTGATTTCTGCCCCACCAATTAGTCTTTCCTCCATCTCTTCTTTCTCAGGCCTCCCTAGTCCCTAATATTCAAGAATATTGAAATTAGACAAGTTAATAACCCTATGATGGTCTCTAAGTCTTCAAGTAAAAGGAAGAGTTGCACGTCTCTCACTCTCAATCAAAAGCTAGAAATGATTAAGCTTAGTGAGGAAGGCATGTTGACAGCTGAGAAGGCCAAAACCAGGCCTGTTGTGCCGAACAGGTAGCCAAGTTGTGAATGCAAAGGAAAAGTTTTTAAAGGAAACTAAAAGCGCTACTGCAGTGAACACACAAATACTAAGAAAGTGAAACAGGCTTACTGCTGATATGGAGAAAGTTTGAGTGGTCTAGACAGAAGATCAACCCAACCACATTCCCTTAAGCCAAAGCTTTATCCAGAGTAAGGCCCTCAACATTGAAGCAAAACCCTGCACAAGCAAAAAGATTACCACTCACTGAAGACTCACATGATCATTAGGATTTTTTAACATAGTTTTAAAATTATGTACATTTTTAAAGATATAATGCCATCGTACACTTAATAGACTATAGGATAGTGTAAAGATAAGTTTAATATGCACTAAGAAACAAAACATTTGTGTGACTCACTTTATTGTGCTTTTTGTTTTACTGTGTTGCTCTGGAACTGAATCTGCAATGTTTCCAAGGAATGTCTGTTTGTATCTACAGTAAATATCAATTAGAGATGATATAAATCATATTATTTGGAATATAACAGAATAAGTTTACCAAATGATTTCAGGTGCATATAAATATCAAATATATTAGTCCTTTAATAGTCTTGTCAGTTTTCATAGAAACAATGACTCAATGCATGCTCTATTGCTAAGAGAATCATTGCTTAGTCATTTAATTCCTTTATTTTACTTATTATTTTATATTTAAAGTTAAGACACTCTTGCAATAATGATACTGCTAGTCTAAAACTCAGAAGCTATGGGTTTTTCTTAAGTTGGGGAATGATTAAATCCTAGGGATTCCACTGTAAACTACCTGCTTATGGCTCAAGCATTCAGAGAGCTGATTTATTTTGGTTTTGAATTTTGAAAAAAAAACTATTGTTGTCCACTAATGAAAGTTTAGAAGTGATGCTTTACTAAATTTGTGGCTAAAATACTTCACAAAGACAAATCCGATAATGACACATCAGTTTTACGTATTGGATATTAGTTTGTTACGGAGGTTAATATCTAGATCTGAACTAACTATTCAGAGTGGAAATATGACAGATGAAAAATACAAATGCTGTTACTTCACATTAAAATGAAAAGCTTAGGTGGGCCTGAATGTAGTTGCATTTCAGGCTGTTACAAGTATTCTTTTTTTTTTTTTTAGGTAGTCTCCTTTCCTTTGTCTACTCTAAATTTTCATTTGATCTAAGCCTTACGTCTCCTTGGCAGTCAGAAGTAGCAATCAGTAGATGATCATATTTTCAAATGTATTCAAGTATGTTTTACTTTCTCAGTTTTTATTTAATCGAGCCATAGATCTTCTAAGTTAGATAGAAATTTAAAGTTCGTCAAATCCATTTACCTTCAGCAACTACAAAGCCTAAGGCTCAATTTCTTCTTGTCTCAATGTTCACAATCGTTTTCTTCCTCTCTGTTATTGACATTACTTTGGTAGACACAGTTGCTTTTATACGTGTGTGTGTGTGTGTGTGTGTGTATGCATTTTTTTAATAAAAATAGGTCTTATGGCCCCAGTAATGTAAAAAACACACATAAATCTTTGATTATGGCATTTTTTTAGCCTCTTATTTTGTCAACAGAAGAATTTTAACAGCTTTGTGATATTCATGTTTACTTTAAACAAAAAAATGAAGTATTCTTATTTCAAAATGCATCTTGTTGTACTTAGCCGTAATGTCAAAGCAACTGAAAGAATTTAATCACAGATGAGATGCTGCAACTAAGTGACTTAAGGAGAAAATTAAGGTTTTCTTCTCTCATTTTCTTTTCTGCAATGGGCATTGGATGCTTAATGATTCTATACATTTTCACATTTTGTCCCATACACAGAGTAATGTATACATGCATGTCTCTGTAGGGAGTGTTGTCTACATCCCAACAACTGTTATTGGGTATACACAATTAGCATAATCTATGCGATACTGGAAACTTCCTTTGCAATTTAGAAGGAATTCCCTGATTTTAATAATATTTCATACAATTTTTTCCAAGTCTGAGGCGACATAATCTTTTTATAGAATTTTCAGCATGAAACTAAATTCTCAGCTTCATTAAGGCGGCTTCTCAGTTTTAATTTTGCCAGGTGCCATGGGGTGTTCTTGCTAGTATCAATTGCATCAAGTCTGAAACTGATGAAAATCCAAATACGATTAGGAAGAGGAGATATAAAAAAGAGAGATTCCAAATCAGGGTGGATCCTTTTATTGTGCTGGAGGGAAAAAGTTTGTGATACTTCTTTGATAGCAATAGTGGAGGAAATGAAGTACTGATTGCAAGCCAGGTTTGAGTTGAATATTAATAGGAGGGAAGTCAACATTACCCTGATTACTGCATGTGAGAAACAGATGCTATCCCCTCCTCTTTCTGCTGATGTAACAAAAGGCATTGTGCTTGCTCAGGATAATTGGGTGGAAATTACATATGAAGAAAGAGGTTTCTGAGTCAATATCAAAACCTCAGGAATATGCAAAGTTTTGGCATAAACAGAAGGTGGGGTTTTCCCTCCTTTTTTGGAAGAAAAAAGATTCTCTACTAATTGGCAACAGCTTGGTGCAATTGTCAAAAATATGGTGTGTTCTATTGCCTGAACAGTCAATGCCTGGCTGCCTCCCATGACCCTGTACTCATACCACCCCCAACACACAACTCACACACATTTATTACTAACTCTTCTTGAAGATTTAGCTTATAACTGCTTGAGTAATTTCCATACCGCTCTTCTTTCTTTGCTGTTTTAAAAGCTTCCTTCTCTGTGCTCTCATAGCTTAGCCTTTTTCTAAACCAGCCCAATGGCCAGGCTGTGAGCAAGTGAGATTGAGAGCAGTGGTCTTAGCTCATTGGTTTTTGCATGCTGCACCTTGTCTAGTCATCGACAACAAGCCTTATCTTACTCTTCCTGCCCCTCTTGCCTCATCTGATGGCACACATTATGGCTTTGAAAATATTGGTTTTATTTCAAAGATGACCATCCTAAATCACAGCAGTAAAATGCATTATTAACCAAGTTTTGTCACATGGAGTTTAACTATATGTCCATAGATTTGGTCATAAAACAAAAGCCATTCCCTAGTATTATAATAGAGAGGGAAACACCAGAGCAGCTCTTCGTAGGGCTAGCCACTAGAATATAGTTTACTGGTACTGGGAAGGATAAATGTGAAAGACCAATGTGGTGTAATAATTAGAAAAATAATATGAAGATATACACGTGGTATAAAATACAATTTTCTCCTGATTATGTGTATATATAATGCAATATTTCTTGTATGTGTGTATATATATGTATATACACACATATATCTATAAATTTATAAATAAGAGGGGAGAGCTTACATTTTAATTCTGACAAGATAAAAGAAAACTGAAAACATTTCATCCAAATCTGCCTCTCGCATAGTGAGTATAGTTGGTATACAACTGAAATGTTTGCAGAAAACCTCAGGGCAATTCAAATGGGCCTTAAATTACCACCCTCTCACAATCACCTAATCCTTCTCCCCGTCTCCTCTTCCCCAATCACAAAAATGACGTTCCTAAGTGTGTCAGATCTAGGTGTAATCAAACAGAATATGAACAGAGGAAAAGTTGGAATAAAAAGCTAACTTTGTGTTCACAGATTGACTGAGTTGCTGCTGGAGAAGGTGCCTTCGCTAAACCTTTTAGAGCCTCTTTTTGCATATCTTCAACCACTTAGGCAGGCCCCAGTTCTGCCCATGCCCTGCAAATCCTCATTCCTCTTAGGGGATTGTGCTCCCTCGTCCACAGCTCCTCCTCTTCCAATCAAGGGTCTGACACTGCCCATTGACCACGTTTATTTTTCTGCCTTTTGGCCCTGGGAGCTTGTCTGCTGTAGGATAAAAGTGGAATTCTCTGCTGTCTGCAGGGCTTTCCCCAGGGAACAGAGCATGAAACCCAAACTTATATAAAATCATATCCTGTTTGCAAACATCATATTCCCTTTGCTTCTCACTGATCTGGTCCTGTAAACCCCAGCACAGCTTGAGAGCCCATTCCTCATCTAAACAAATGCCATAAGCTCCTTTATACTTTTACAACCATGTCAAAAAATAATATTGCCTGCCAATAGTGATGTGATTGGAGTTGCCTCCTCTGAGCCATAAAAGAAGCGCAGAGTCTGTTATCAATTTCTAAGTGTATCAGGGGAATTATGGGTCGATTCAGTTCCAAGTTATAAATGACAACTCAAAAGCCGCAGAAGTGTTTGAAGCTGGGAGCTGATGACGACATTATCATAAAAGCCTGCTCGTCCTTGCTTTTGTGGGTTTTTCTGTGGCCTATCAAGTGAAGAGGGGAAAATGAGGCTGAGAAATGACTTCAAGATTTCTTCACACAGCAGCAGGTCAGATGGCCAGGCAAATGATCACTATTTTTAGTGATGTACCCTGAGGAGTGAGAACTGAAGTGATCCTGCACTGGCTCTTGTTTTCAGAGTCCCTTAATTATCTATTTTACTACACAATGACCAAGGCCTGGGATTTGGTCAAATGTTCTTTTCAACTGGTGCATTTTCTTGTAGTGTAATCACACAGTAATAAGAAATGAGTCATGCCATAATAACTGAACAAAATGAAAAGCAAACACAAAGGAATTCAGAAATCTTGACATTGGTGCTCGAAATGCAATTCTGGAGAGCACATTTCACAGCACCTTAAATATCGTTCATCCACTGAGCTGCTTGACCAACACTAAATTACCATGTGTAAGTTTAGGGGGAATTTTAATGAGAAGTAGAGATGTTCTGATTTCATAATGTCCCAGGTAGTGTCCTCAAAAGCCAATTAACCCATCACTATTCTGTAGGCGTATATTAAACCCACTTAGAATGAAGTTATACATTCTAAGGAACTGGAGTTTACTTTAACAATTGGGGATAACTGAGTATTGCAGAATGGAAATCATCAGGTCAATCTTAGGTAATTTGAGACAGAACCGTGTCTTAAGACAAAAGTCATTTCAGTAATTTCCAAAATCTCTAGGGTGCTCCCATGTTGCCAAGTTGGGGCCCTCTGAGATCATACTGGGGATCTTTCGTATAGCTAATCTGTCTGGGATTGTCCTGGAGGCGAAAATTTAGACTGACTTAAATCCAGAGGACCCAGGGTTTCTCCTAAGACTTGTACCAAAACCAAAAATCTGAGAGGGCAAGATGGCTTTTGAAAGGCTAAGAAAACTATTTCATTCCTGTAAACAAAAATGCTGAGTCAAACTAGTTCACAAGAGCATCAGCAAGTGCAAACTTGCACACACACACACACATATACACACATTCACACCCACCCTGACCTACATAAGCATCACCTCTTCTCCAACCTTCTCCAGCACTGATAGAGTCAAACTAACAATGCAGGGCTCCTTCTTCTGCCTCTGCCGGCCTACCCCCAGATTTATCCACCACCACTGCTGCCACCATCCAGGTGAGGTCAGCTCTGGGGACATTACTAAGGATTTACTCTATGACCCACACTGTGCACTGTGCATTATGTTTAATATACTGGTCCAGAGGAAGCAGCCAATATTCATTCCTTGGTCATTTTGAAGAGTTTACTAAAGCAGTCCTATGTGAGAAATAAGAAGTCAATTTGGGTTTAGAGCGGTTGTGTAGAGGAGCTTTGCATTGAAGGGATAGTGAATTAAAAGCACGTCCCAGGTCAGATTTGGGAGGTGAGTCCTGGGGAATGGCCTCGATTCAGTCCTGGGTCATACATTAAATATACAGATGATCTTTGACCCATGATGGAGTCCTGATAAACCCATTGAAATTTGAAAATGTCCTAAGTCAAAAAAGAATTTAATACACCTAACCTAGCAAACATCATGGCTTAGCCTAGCCTAACTTATTCATGCCAAACACTTACGTTAGCCTACAGTTTGGCAAAAGCATCTAACACAAAGCCTATTTTATAATAACGTGTTAAACATCTCATGTAGTTTATTGAGTACTGTACTGAAAGTGAAAAATAGAATGACTGTATATTCAAAGTATGGTTTCTACTGAATACATATCATTTTTGCACCGTCATAAAATCAAAATATCATAAATTGAACCATCATAACTCGGGGATCATCTATACTTCTAAATGAGTGGGGTTTGATGGCCACCACCTTTTAATAGCTTTGATTTCCTCCACATAGCTCTTCCCATTAAGTAGTCATTAGGTTTGTTTCATTTTTTGCCTCTTTTACAGGTAGGCAGCCATTCTCATAAAACAGCCATTTGAGATGTTGAAAATAAGCACAAAGCCAATGAAACCCATTTTAAGTCAGCTTATCCTCTGCTTTCCAGAATGATTTTGCAAGCTCCCAGCTCCACAGGAGGTTGGCTAAAAATGAGCAAGGATTAATGTGGGATGATGACTGTCCTATGCTGGTGGTCAAAAAGCAAAAGTCACTGGTGAGCTTCACAAAGGGGTTATACCACATCAGCCACACTGCTGCACTGCTGACCCAGAGGGAGGAGGGGGAAGCTGAGGCTAGTTTGTTAAAGATGAAAGCCATGCAAGTGCCTAGAAAGCTCTTTTGGAACTCCTCGACAAGGACGTGTACATCACCTCCACACTTTCAGCTTTTTACCCTTTACTGTGTGACTTCAGGAAAATAACTTAGCTTCTCCCAGCCTTCACTTTCTCATCTGCAAAATGGTGTTAATAACAACGACTATTTCACAAGGTTGTTTTGGGACTCAGTTTGTTCGCAAACTGTAAAGTCCACACAGAGGCAAATGGATATAGCTACCATACTGTTTTCCAGAACTGGCAGAATCATAGACAAAGGACTAAAAGGCTACAACTCACTGGCATCATCAAAATGATAGAATAAGCTGAAAATATTCGCGATTTATTTGCATCAAATTTAGTTCCAGCAAAACAATTGTTTAAAACATGATATACATGTGACTAGTTTTGTTCTTTGCCTTCAACATCGAGTCAATTTAATTGACTTAAATACCATAGTCTTTGAAAACTTCGCCTAGAATTATGTTGTTCTAACATAACACTTAGTTCTACAGGATGATGGTTTGTCACTGGTAAGGGTTAACTTTAAATAGATTTCAGGTTATAGGGTATGTTCTAGTCATCTACAAAAATGTAGACATTTTTCTTCATGTGTTGCTGGGTTCTAACAAATTTGTCCTTGAAATATGGTCTAAATATGTTGAGTCAAAACGCTTACCTTAATTATTGAAGACAAAAACATCCCCAAGAGGTTCACCAAAAAATGTCCCATAATGTAAAGCACTTTGTGATGTCTATGCCATTTTCACCAGGAATATAATGCATGTGCATACTCAATGTGATTCTAGTGAAAATGGAATTCGGCTGCAAAACTGTTAAACCCTCTTGTAGCACCTTTTCTCCAGCTATATAAACGCCTAGCAAAGCTGGCTTCATGAGTGGGTGACCTGTGCAGTCACATGGGAACTTACAGTTAGAAGGGCCTTGCTCTTGGTTTAATTCGGTATTGCCACCATCTTGAAATTCTTAAGAATTTTTTTTTTTTTAACAAGGGCTGCCATGTTTTAATTTGGCACTTAGCTCTGCAAATTATGTAGGCAGTCCTGAAGTCTAGCATAACCTTTACTGAGAAATAACCTCATACATAACTGAATAGATAAATCAAAAAAGATTTTTTTTGTGATTTTATGTTATTTAAAGGCAGTAAACCAACTCGTACTTACCCCAAGTCCACCACAAGGTAATGAGGAAAAAAACTTTTGAGAGTCATCACCTATAGAGTAAGAGGATATAAAAAATATATATAAATTGGGGTTATATAGTTCTTAAAATGTTAGTGTTTATTAACACATAACCATATGTCAAATGGTATTTATCACTTGATGCAAAATTAAATTAATAGAATTTCAGACCAATTATTCAATACGTTAATTTTCAGAATATCATTGTTCTGTCTATCTGTATACAAAAATAAGAACTAAAAGCAAATCAATATAAATATTATTGCATGTAGAGTCTGTTGCCCCTCAAGAATAAACACATGCTCATAAGATTTGGGTCACAAGATTTTTTTTTTTAAGTTGGCCTACATGTCTGTATTACACACTACAATTTTTTAAATTTACGGTAACTAATTCAGCTATTCACTGAGTATATTCATTTAATGGGATGTTTTGAGCTACAAGGTTTATGCCACCACATACTGTCATTTTTAAAATATTTCAAATATTAAAATATCTTCTCAAATGTACAGACTTATTCCTAATTTCTACTTAAGACACAGCTAAGTATGGCTGCTTATATGAGCTATATCTACTTTAAGATAGAGCTGAGGCCAAGTACACCATAAGCCACTTCTAACATCCACAATTTTTTAAACAGTACACTATGACAGATAATCCCATTTGGGGATCTATACAACATCAATATCCATATAAAATATCTTCTTCAAAAATATATGCCCAAAACTGAACTGTGAGTATCTCTTAGAACTGGTGTTTCACGGGATTTTTAGTAATTATTTTGTTTACCTGTACTTTTATTGTCTACATTATCTACTACATGAATAGAGAAAAACAGTAGTAACTGCTACTAAATCTTCATTAAAATCTGCCTGTGGAGTAATCACAGGGAAAGGCAGTGAACGTTTCTATTTCATAGTCAAATGGTTCTGAATGGACTTCAGCATGTCACTCAGCAGTTCAGTGGTAGAACAGGTACAAATTTCCAATTCACCTATCCCATTCATTTGTTCTATCGATGGTCAATGAAATGAGAAATTAAAATTGAAAACAGGTTTGTAGTAGAATTCATATGCCATGTCAGTAAAAGTCTAAATAGCTTTTACTGTCACAGAAGAGAGTTTGTTTTGAAAACAATAAATTATATGAGTTGGTTTTTTAAATGCAATGACTACAATATGAAAAATGATAAAGAAAAATGTATGTGCAAATGAAGCCATCTAGTTATAAAGAGAGATCTTTATTTTTACAAAAAGATGAGACATCAACAGAATTAAAAAAATAATAAAAATCATAAAATAATATTAAAACTGCAATATTGGCACCAGTAAAAGGCACATGAAAATTTCTGGGGAGGAGTAAAGTTCTCTTATGTTGTTGTTTCTAACAAAAATATATCTGTATCCTTGAATATTTTGCAAGAGTATATTCATATGTCACCTGTGAGATTAAAATATATATGTACATTTTAGTCTCTGAATTCTTCATAGTCAACAAACAGGAATGAAGATAATACCATAACACAGTAAGTTAATTTTTTTTTTTTTGAGACGGAGTCTTGCTCAGTCGCCCAGGCTGGAGTGCAGTGGTGCGATCTCGGCTCACTGCAAGCTCCGCCTCCTGGATTCAAGCCATTCTCCTGCCTCAGCCTCCCGCTAGCTGGGACTATAGGTACGCGTCACCATGCCTGGCTAATTTTTGTATTTTCAGGAGAGAAGGGGTTTCACCATGTTTGCCAGGCTGGTCTCCATCTCCTGACCTCGTGATCCACCTGTCTCGGCCTCCCGAAGTGCTGGGATTACAGGCATGAGCCACTGTGCCCAGTCAATAAATTAGTTTTTAAGAGTAATTTTAAAAAATTATTAACCCCCAAGAGAATTAGCAAAATAAGTATCCTACTTAGGAGAGATTTATTTAATACTATTATTTAATAACTACTTAGGAGAATGTTTACATAATACAAAACAGGCATATAATTCATACTTTAAATTTAGAAATGGGTGAGAAACTTTTATTTCACCAAACTGACTGGATTTACTTTTAATTACATTGTCTTATCAATGCACTGAAATTTGGCTAGCTGCAAGACAACTGGAAACTGGTTATAAGAGCGACAGGAATATTAATGCTAAGGAAAACCTTGCACCAGAAATAATTGGAGAGAATGTCTTTTCAATGTCACCTTACAGGGTCTAGAATATTTAAAGAGATAAATGATGTTCATTTGCACATCCAATTATTTTATCGTCTATAGATGTCTTTCAAGATACAAAGACTGATAGGTCTGGTCATACTGAACTTTTATTTAAACCTTTCCTCCTAACTCTAGAACACAACTATCAAGGGAAATAGCATTAATTTAACTCAGAAAAGACATCTCCCGTCTGTGTTGGGAGGAACTGGGGGAAGTAGTAGGATATATGGAAGTGAAAGGAATGGATAAAAAGAGAGAAAACATCTTGATGATTATGAATTTCTATACATTCACATATGGCCGCTTCAACCTGGTCTTCCAGATACAAACTAACAAACAAAAACCCACAAGAATCCGAATTTCACAAAAAGCAAAATGTATTAAAAGTTAACCTTTTAAAAGAATAGAATTATTCACTTTGAAGTGAAATTGAGAAAAATTAGATAAACTTTTGGATACACTAGGGAAAGAGAAGTAGTTTTGAAGTGTTGACGCGGTTGAATTTAGTGCTCAACCTTAAGACCTGATAGAATGCAACATCCCTGTTTCTGTGTACTCATGTAGCCCACACACAATAGTGAAATTGTTGCAATGATCGCTGAGAACTGTATATGAAACTCCACACATGTACAGAATGCTAACTTTAAGATTATCAACTGTAGGAATATTATTTCACATCAAATGTTCAAAATTAATGAGATAAATGGCTAATTTATTTAGATTAAAATTTTAAAAATTGAATCATAGGTACTTGCTGCTTTCATCACATATATACACGAAAGGAACCTTTGTCCAAGTTAAAATTATATATGGAAATTCATTTTTAAATCATCAAATTTTAAAATGATACACCCATCAAATGTTTTACAAAAATTAGGTTTGCTCAAAAGTGTCAAATTTCTTGAAAAAAAAAAAAGCCATGTTTTATAAATAAAAGTTTGATGTTGCAAAAGTTTAAACTTCATTTATCTTATAAATATGTCTTTTCTCTTAAAATGTGGAACAATGGTTGTTTAGAGCACCTCTCAACTATCAAATGTGTGTTTATATTCACAATTTGATCAATCCCAGCCTGTTCCAATAAAGTTGGAAGGGTGATTTATACTTTAGGACCAGAGATTTTTAAAAAGTGGGGGAGGTTTTGTACTTGTTTTTTCTTAACTCAATTAAAAAATAATGACATGGACACAGTCCCCTATTTTTGAATGCTTGAGTATTATGACCTCATAAAATCATGACAATTAAAATGTCTGGTTTACTTCATCTTTTTGGTTAGCTGGGTAGGATTATTGATTCATGTTAAAATAAGAACATTTATTATACAATATTTGCAGCAAAAGAAGTATTTTATGTAAAGCATCTGCATGTACAGAGACTGGTTTCTAAAATAGAAGGAAAAAAATGAGCATATATGTTTAGATTGATTTATTTGTATTCATAATAATATATGTTAATTCGATAGTATATATTATTGTTATCATCAAATATTAGCAATGTACTTTCTAAAAATTGGATAATCTTTATGTATTCCCCTTTGGTCTTACTTCTCCCCAAGCTACTGCTACCTATACTGTTACACACATGTGTGGGCATATTTATGCTCACTCATATGCCTGCATGTCATAAACTTAGAGATGTTTGCCACTTGTTTAAAAAGGTATATTGTAAGTGTTATAATGAGTAACTGTTAATTCTTCCTTACAATTGCTTTCCAAGATACCTACCTACTATATGTTATCTACTTACTTTCAAATTGTTTAGGACCAGTTAACATAAAACAATTTTGAAATAACATTGAATTAGGTGAAAGAGTTCAATAACTTAGTGCTGACACAATATATTTATTTGAAGGAAAAACTCCTAAAATGTCTTTTTTAGTTAAAACATTTAAAACATGATCCCATCAGCATCTATTGCCAATGTCAGATATTGTTATTCACTTATAAAAAGTTAACAAAACAATATTATCCTTTCAGCTAAAATAAGGTTTGTCACTCGTTTTTCTTCCAGAAACCCGTTGTTTCTATCACTCATATAAAGCTTATATGAAGTTCTGCAACATAAATTTTATTTTAAAATCTGATGATAAACTTTCAAAAAATCATACATTAACAAAAAACTGTTTATTAGTTTTCTAGTTTTGCATTTAATGTATTATTTAATTCCAAAGCTAAGGCAATAAATAGATTTGAAATCTTGCTGTAAAATGTATTGTGATAGGCATAGTAGTATTGAGTTTTCACTTAATATAAGTTGTATTATTTCCTTTGTTTCTTAAGGTCATAGAACAAAGAACTAAAAGATAAAAAAAAATGGGAACGGTGAAGAGAAATTTGCATAAAGCATGTAAAAATCATTTCTTCTTTTAGTTTGAAAACATGACACACAAATTCAGCAATGCAGTTTTTTCTACATGCAAAAACACATTGTACAAATGTTATTCAAATGAAGGTTAATTTTAAAGTAAACATCATGGAACCTACATTGTCATTTTCTAATGCAGGGTTTTCTTAATCTACAATGGCTTCTATTGCAAATGACTCATTCCACAGAGCAAAGCTGTTGGAAAAACTGATTTTTTGTTGCACTACTTGCCAAGTATTTTGAACTGACACCAGCATTGACTAATGATAGTGCTGGAATGTACTGTTCCCAGTACAGTGGAGGCCCGTACAGACCTAGGAGTATCCTGGGGTCCAGCTTCTGTCCGTCCAGGGGGTTGGTGCCATACAACAGTGAGTGATGTTCAGAATGAACAAGCTGTATTTCCTCCAGGCTGGCTTTTCGACCTTGAATTCGCTGAAAGAAAACAGCAGAAGCCAACAGTACTCCACTGACAACATTTAGAAGAAAATGAGACCCCAAGTCACATTTAAGATGATTAATAATGGGCTGAATTTCATCATGTAGGAATGTGACACTGATTTGCTTAGTAAAATACCATAATAATATTTGAAAAATGAGTGTATGGAAGGTTCAGATCCAACAGATTGCTTATGCCTAAATGGGCAACTGACATAAAGTATATTCTTATTTGGCATGGAAGAGAAAGCTATAACACAGAAATTAATAGTTAACTCTTTCGTAAAGTATCAGCTTAAAAACTAATAGGGGCTACTATTTAGCTGATAATTAAATTTATTACAATCTTATTTTACACTTACCCAAATAAGTTATTAGAACACATTCCTTATTCCTTCTTAAAGGACATAAATACGTACCATTTTATTTTAACGAACTTGATGATCACAGATACGCTAATCACTTCCCATGTGTGCACCTCACAGTAGTATCAGTTTAAACCAATGTTCCTCAAACTGTGTCCCATGGGATCAATAACAGGTCAATATCTGTTTATTAATGGTCTGTAGTGAGGTCAGTACAGAAATTCAGATCAATATTTATAAACTGTTACAGCAATTTGACAATATTTTTATGTCTTTTGAATCTACTATAATCTTGTACCTCTTCAATATTTATTCCACTTCTGCCATATTTCATTTTTAACATTTTTAATAAGAGTATTAGTCTCTGACAGATTGGAAATTAAACAAAAACAAAACCTGCTATTCAATCAGACACTGTTTGAGACACTCTAGACTCCATCCATTTTTTACAAACAGGCTAGGCAGAGACTTTCACTCCATCTAACCAATTATAGCCCTTCAACGTAGGCAAAACTGTTCATTAGGTCAAACCTCAATTATCCAATATGCAAAGTGTTTTTTCTGGCTACATTCCTCAGCTGGCACATCTGCGAGCCTGATAAATATTGTGCTGGTACATGAAGTTAATTAGCCTTAACTTTTGGAAATCGTTGTGCTTTCTAGTATTACAGAGATGGTGTTAATATTCCACTTAAAAATATATATCACCACAAGGCAGCTGTAAGTTAACATTTAAGTACAGAACAACACTGAAATTCAAGGAGAATCTGTTCAGGGAATGCTGTCCGTTCATGCTCCTGATCAAGGAACCACCAGGTAACCTGGAAACATCAGGTGACAACACCTCAGGATGCGGACAATTCCACATTCAGCCTCCCTAGTTTAAGGTGATGCAGCTGCTGCCAGACTCTTCAATGTTGATGTGTGGTTCACTGAAGGGGCAGGCCAGGAAAACTTCAGTATCTGACAATCCCTCAGCATTTACTGGGCAGGAGGCAGGGCTGTGCTTGTCATTGAAAATAAATGATCAGGTCACAGTGAGGGAGGAATGGTGGGGGTCTGCAGGGGTAACAGGAAGGGAGTGATTAAAGTAAAATCTCATTAACACTTGCCTTTACGTGCTAAATAAACTCACAAATACTTATGGAACTTTCTTTGTATATCATTGAAGTTCTGTTTTTGATGCTATCATTCAGCACTGTCTAATCCAATTCAAATTACTAGAAAAATAAAAATATGATTTAGAGAAATTATTCCAGGTAGGTAAGATCAGAATTCTGATGCTGAAGACTAAGAAAAATTTAATGATGGCCTTCTGGTCAGCCATCTTTCTGATTGATAAGAAAACATCTTGAACCAAGTGGGTTGCTGGGAAACATTCAATATGGGAGAGTTTACGGAAGACCAGAACAACCAAAGAAGTAGGATGACATGAAAAGAGACAAAATTTGCTTATGCAAGCAAATTCGAAGGCAACATTAAAGGGAAACGTTTTAACTGAGATTTCAGGGGGTGGAGAATCCCTCAAGACAAATAATGGTAAGTCCATGGTTTGAGTCATCTAAAATTGGACTGAGCAGGGTATTGGAAAACAAAATGTGGCAACCAATCCTAGTCTGGCAGAATAATGAACGCCATGAAATAAGAGGGCTTCGAGCTCTTCTTTCTATGGGTCTTTGAAATCCATAGCCACTAAAATCATATACGCTGATACAGTGAAACATCAGTGTCTTAAACACTGTCAGTTCTGCAGTTAACGATCAGACCCATGTTTTGATGACTATCATAAACTTTCTTTGATTTTTTCCCCCTTTCTTCATTTCTATAAAGATTCTTTTCATCTATAAATTAAATTTTTACCTCTGGTATAACATTAAATACCATTAACGATAAGTATATCTTGATGTGTTCATACACTAGTCATGTAAATTTGCATACCATGCACTCTATGCTTGTCCAACACCTTTTCTTATTCTCCCACAATCCCACTGATTCTAGCTGAATTCCAGCCCAATCACAGATTTAAACACTAATCTGCTAACAAGATTCACTTTAATTGACAGTAGCTGAAGTGCTAGTAAGTCATAAGAACAGCAGTTTCCAATCTTTTTGGCACCAGCGACCACCTTCGTGGAAGACAAAAAAATGGGGGAGATGGCTTCGGGGTGATTCAAGCACATTACGTTTATTGTGCACTTTATTTCTATTATTACTACATTTTAATATGAAATGAAATAATTATACAACTCACCATAATGTAGAATCAGTGGGAGCCCTAAGCTTGCTTTCCTGCAACTAGATGGTCCCATCTGGAGGTGATAGGAGACTGACAGATCATCAGACATTCGATTCTCATAAGGAGTGCTCAACCTGGATCCCTCACATGCACAGTTCACAATAGGGTTAGCGCTCCTATGAGAATCTAATGCCGCTGCTGATCTGACAGGAGGCAAGGCTCAGACGGTGATGCAAGCAACACGGAGCAGCTGAAAATACAGATGAAGCTTCACTCTCTCACCTGCCACTCACCTCCTGCTGGGCAGCCTAGTTTCTTACAGGCCATGGACCACTAATGGTCCGTGGCCCAGGGTTTGGGGACCCCTGATAAGAGGAAACCTGCTGAATCGGTCATCCCCTTGTGTAAGATCAGTCAACTAACAGTAAAGACAGAGCATTTGACCCAGCTATCTAGCACTAACTTATTCTAACAGTTTTCTCTGCTAGTTATACTCTAGGCCCCACCCTTGCCATTAAAATGTACCACTATTACTGTGTTTTCACTTTGATTTATCTTTTTCTCCTTCTTGTTATCCTTTCTTTTGACTCTAAGCAACTATTTTACACTGGCTCTTATTATTATTATAAATATTTTTTTAAAAATAATTTCACTAAATATAAGGAAGTACTTATTCTTGGCAATTACCTTCTGCTTCTTTGGTTGCTAGAGAACAGCCCACAAACATAGTGCACATGTTTCTACAGAAAGAGAGCAGTGAAAACTAATTCAGTACCCCCTCCCCCCCCCAAAAAAAATGTTTCTACCTGTAGATAGGATCTGGAAAAAGCATGTTTTGAAATTTGTATCTCACAGAGACACTGCTAGGAGAACTTGGTGGATGACTAAGCTGAAAATTCTGGAAGAGCAACAGCTTTCTTCATTCCTTAACATGTAGGATCTCCTGGAGTAATTCCGCTTTGCCTCACTTGTAAAAATGCCTTAAATTTATCACATTCAACTTTTCCTTTCATATTGAGATCTTCACCAGTTCCCATTTTCTGGTATTATCATCAGTAATTTAGTCTTTTATTTGTGTAGGCTTAAATATAGATATTCCCACTTAATCCTTTCTTATATTTTCTACTTCCTGCGTACCCTTTATTATTTCATTTCTCTCTCTCAATGCTCTCTTGAATCAAAGGTCAATAGCATAATGAGTCAAAAAATAGGCTAAAGTGCTCTAATAATCTTAATTTAGGGAGTACTGATTTCTGTTCTCAGAGATACTTGGTCTGCAGGATATCTATGTAAAGTTATCTATAATAGTCTGCCCAAAAAGGTTTTTTAAGAATTCTGAGCATATTGGGGCACTCAACGCAAATAAGGGATGGATTTAATCTGGAGATGTCTCACTTGGAGTCAATACAGGTCTTAAATGCATTACCAACACAGGCCTAGGAATGGAACCTCGTAGCTCTTGTCACCTTCTTAATTAAAAAATTTTGTGATGTAGGACTGTGTTCATTGTTACATTATCATTCCCTGTGATACGCACTTAGATTCTTCCCTGAGAGTCTGAAAAGGGGGCTATATTCACTAAGCGCTTACTCTGTGCTTGGGAATATGATCATGTTTAGTTCAGAGCCCTAAACAGTCATATTCAGGTTGGAAGTTTGGTCAAAGTCATTTAAAATGACCATATCATTGAGTCTCACAACACACCATGGTTCTTTCTTAAAGAAAGTCTTTCTGAAACAGAGCCCGTTAATGCAACCTGATTATAGAAGAAATGTTCTGAACATGATCTACAAAGTCATACTGTGACAGGATAAAATGCAGCCTACCCACACCCACCCACACACAGAGCACACACACGGTATAGATTCATATTTTTTTCTGCCAAGGAGCAGGGAAAAAAGGAAACAGTTCTATTCCTTTCCCTCCTGTGTTCAAAGCCTGGATTGAGGCCAGTGTCCTAATCAGTTCTCATTGGCCCTGGAGGAATCAGAACCTTTTGTAAAATATAATAAAGGGCATAAAATCATGATAAAATGCATGAAAAAGCAGTGCCTTTGGTTAGGGAACGAGAAATAATTTAGCAGAACAGATGGATTGCATTGGTTTGGTATTATTGAGGACATGAAAGGGCTCATTTTGTGGCAGTTCCAAACTAAGAGAAAATGTCCAACTTAAATTTGACAAGTCAAAGTACCTGCCTGCACTGGGGAAAACTCCATTTTCTTTAATCATTTTCAAAGTGGTGACATACTAGGCAAGAATTTCCACTGAAATATCTCATTTTCTGAAAATATTTCATCCATTGTCCCTAAATAAAGGGATGTGTTTTTATTTATTTTCTCCAAAAATCCAGGGCTAAAGAAATTCATAGGTTAAAAAAATAAAGAAAATAAAGAATCGTAAATGACCTCTTACTGTCAAAGTTACACTCTGCCACAAATACCATACTTAATATTTAATGAGCCAATTCATAGTCTTATTGATTTTTTTGGATGTATTTTCTTTCTTAAAAAAAAAAAACCATAAAAATCTGATCTCATTGCTTATGTCTAAGCACAACTACTGGAGTTTTAAAATGCTCCAAGCAACTGTTTCTTAAAATGTGAAATAAAAATGGTTTCTAACTGCCCCTGCAACTGCATGATCTTCCATACAACCCTCCTCGTGTAATAACATGTACTTCTCAGAGTTTCTCTCATAAAAAAGGTGGGGGAGTGAAAGAAGGAAGGAGGCAATTAAGCAGGCAGGTGGCCTAACAGGCTATTGGTCCTTTCTGTGGGTCACATGGTAAAAAAGAGAATTGCAACTTGGGAGACTTGACTTCTAGTCCTGACTCTCACATGTCCTTAACGTGCCTATAGTCAGATATGAGATATCTCTGTGGGCCTTTGTTTCTTCATCTATGAACATAAAGATGTTTGACTAAATTATGTCAAAGCTCATTTTTAGCCTTAAGATGATAGGATTCTATGTGAAATAACCTTATACACCATAGAAATGTAATAAAATATGCTTCGCTTTGATTTATGCATTTGCCTTAGGCAAGCAAATAAAATAATTGCAATGATAAATTACTGAGGTTGAGGCCAAAGAGAAACCTGAATAAGGATTTTCAAAAGGAGTCCAGCTATTCCGTGATGCTCACTTCTTATAAGTTTAATCATATTTGAAAAATAAGAGAATTTTTCACAGCTTATATTCCTATCCTGTAACAATTTCAAAATAATAAACACTTTTAACAATTTTTGAAAATTATGTACGACACTTGTGAGTTAGTGTCATCTTTGTTTCTCAGGTTAATGCTTACTTCTGTTACTTTCCCATCTCCAAATATTTGATTCACTTGCCTATTTGTCTCTATCTTGTTAAGGTTACATTAAGAAGTTGTGTTTCTGTTTCAGTAGTTCTTAACATTGGCTGCACCTTGGAATCAACTGGGAAGTTTAGAAGGTACTGATGCCAGGGTCCTACCTTATTACCTTTGTCTGGGTGCAGTTCAGGCACCCAGGTGTTTCCAACCACCCAGGGGATTCTAATGGATAGCATAGGTCAAGAACCACATGTTAGAGGGAGCTGTCCATACTTACTGCTCATAAGTGAGTGCAAGATACTGATACTGCGCTGACCAACACGGGTCTACAGAATGGTTAAAATATTTGGTTGGTGGACAGAAGGTCGGTGAGTAAAAAATTATCTATCTTCAAAATGTTAAGTGCCTTTCATATGTCTTAATACTGCTTGATTCAGTCACTATGACTTATTTTAAACTATTTTAGGACATAGAGCCATTTCTAAAGCACTTCAGAAAACAGCACATCTCATTTCAATAATAAAGCTCTGAAATGGTGACAAGCATATATACTCTCTATTTTTTTAAGTTTTACTTCCACCTATTTCAAATCACTGTCCTCACCAGAAAGCAAGAAAAAATGTTATCCCTTAATCTAACTGCTCAATTTTCACAATTCTTTATGCAACTGAACCCCCTACATTGCAGTTATTCTTTTTAAAAATTATAAATAAATATTTTAATGGTTGAATTTAAAGCTTTGCTTTTTTAAACTGGTCATCATGTATGAAACAAACTTTCAACATGTATTTTTTGTTGCTCAAAAACTGCAGTTTTCATATGACTGAAAATTATGTAACTCTTTTTATTAATAAGCTTTAACGCTGCTGTTTCAGAAGCTCTGTATTACTTTCCAAATGGACTCAGAAGAACAGCCTCTCTTATTTCCTTTTGTTGGTTGTTTCTGTTTAGCAGACATTTTTAAAAGAAATTCTAAATCATTTGACTATAATCTGCACAATTAGTTTTGGTGTATTTATCTGCCTGGGTCCCCTCTGTGATATACAAATATCTTTTAGAACAATGACAATGTAGCCTGGTTTACTCATCAAATCTAGATCACTTGTTCTTCTTCCCAAGACTGCCATATCCTTTAGAGACAATTCACAGGGCTCCCTGTTTGAGTTTCTCTCTGTTTTGTGGTTAGATTCTAAGACACAAACACATAATTTGTTTTTCTTTTTGCAAACTAAGCAAAACAGTACACTGTTACGTGCTGCCATCTAGTTAGACTACTCTATAAAACAAATGTTTAATTGAATTTCCATTAACTCTCAGTTTTCAGTGCTTTGCAGTCTTGATGTCAGAAAACCTGCACATTCCAAAGTGTTTCACCACAAATGAATGTATTTCCTTACTTAGATTTGATTTAAAACAAAGAGGTATTTTAAAGTCACCTATGTGTGCAAGAAGATATGCTAGAATCCCCGCTTCTTAGCATCATAAGATTCTGCACTACACTTGCTCTCCACTTTTCTCATTGGAACTGCCGAGAAGTCCCTGAAGGGACAACAGTAGCTTGGATTTGTGTCCCAGAATTGTTTTGTAATTACTTTGTGTTGGCACTTGAATAAACGAGTTAAACATTTCAGCACAGTATGTTGCTTATGGTTTTTACTTATGAATTAAGTGAAGCAAAGTTATTCAATATTAGTCACAAAAAGGCAGTGCAAATTCCACATAGTGTGTAATCCAACAAAAGCATTATAAAATGTTATTATTCTCAAAACAAATGTGAGAGCAAGCAAATGTCTGTGGGTGGTTTGGTGGGGCTGGGAGTCATGAGCATTTCTGGAAGAAACAACTGCAAGTGCATTTCTAACAGATGATGGATCAACCTCCACAATTTTTTTTTTGACCACAGAAGAGCACATTTCTTTTCTTCAGGAGCACGCACATCTTAGAAACCCAGCTACCTAATCAAATAGCTTGTTTCTGAAGGCGACACCAAATAACCCCTCCAGATCCATTTCTCATGGTGATAAGAAAGCTGCTGGTTTTGCTGTTCGCTCCCAACAAAATCACTAAACTAAGTATGAATGATTCAGTAGGGGAAAAAATTAAATGGTATTGGCATGAAGGACTACTAACTGCCTCAACTTATTAAAAACAGTGCCACGTCATGCCAAAAAAAGTTAACCCATGTAACCACTGCAATCTAATATAATGAGGACTAATGTTTTCTCTGGCTACTAATCAGGATTAGTAAGCGGAGCCAATTTACACTATAGCTTACAAACTAAGAGCAATATGTTTATTGAAACATTCTAAAAATTTAGTCTACTCTTAACCAAAGAGAGTGTTATGTTCCAAAAGAACTGCTTAACAATTCCAGTGTCAGACAGTATTACAGCTGTAAGAGATCCTAGCAAATATCTTGCCTAACACCCTCATCTAAACATAGGAAAACCAAAGAACAGCAAAGTTAAATGGTTTGACAAAAGCACACAACTAATGGCAAAACTAAGGTCAAATCTAATATTGAATGATCATCTTTGAGAGAATACATTTTGATTAATTTGCGACATTGCTAAATGAATTGACATAAACCAAAAGTTTGATCTGTGGATCAGTCTCCTGTTTGGAAATGAACGAATCCTTTTAGTGTTTTCAAATTGCTATCTTTTCTATTACGTCATTTTTTATTTCATTAATTGTAAAATTGACTGCTCTGTTGGTTGAGGAAAGCTGACTCTTCTCTGTATGTCAGCAGAATTGAGATTTCTCATTTTTTGTCCTGGTCAAATAGTAACCCCAATAAACAAAGAACACAAATGACAACACAAAGAGGGCAAGTTTTTCCTCGCAAGATCTGGGATGTTTTCCTCTTCACACGCTCACATGTAACATTACCTCCCCTGTCTCTTGGTCACAGGGTCCCACCGATGCTGTCAAGACTATAGAGGAAACTGACCACGATCTTCCTCATTTTTTTCTTTCTCAAGCACAATCACTGGGAGTCTTCAAAATCACAGTAACACAAAATGAATGACTCAAAACCCCTTTGAAATTTGTATTTGTGTATTTACTTGTATGATTGTTTAATTAATGCCTGCTGATCACACCAGATAGTAACCTTCTTGAAGACAGGGGATATATTTTTTCTACTCAGTATTATATCTTCTACTCCTAAGAAAGATGCCTGGAAAACTCAAATTCTTGATAAATATCATTGAATGGATACATCACTGTTCTCAATGTGTGACGTCCAGGTCAACAGTATCAGAATCACCCAGACACATGTTAGTAATACAGATTCTTGGACCCCACTCCAGACTTACTGAATTAGAAATTCTGAGTTTAGAGCTCAGCAATCTGTGTTTTACCATCCCCTCAGATGATTCTGAAATATGCCAACATTCAAGATATCCTTCTCACCAAGAGTGGCCATACAGATCTGATGGGAAAATAGTTCCCAAAGATGGCAGATGACTATCTGGATACTGAAAAACAATGCACTGACCCAGGTTGTATGCATTGTATTCCTAATTGATTATACCCTTTCCTGTGGAATCTAATAAATCCTCTTTTTTGAGTTCTTATTTCCCACAACAAAGGGAGGAAATTGTTCGTACTGCTTAGGAGAAAATGATAACCTAAGACATCTGGCCTGGTACTCAAATCCCTGGAGTCCCAGTTAGCAGAGATCATACCTCCTCATGTTAGCATGTTTTAGTAAAAACTAGGCAAAGGAACTAAAGTTTAACTTCCTGATAGCCTCTTCTAGCCTATTTAGAAGTAATGCCCTTGAGCCTTGATTCTCTTTATTTGGGTCCTGGGGGTATCTTGGTAAATAAGTTACTCACACCTGAGCTGGGACCCAACTTTCTCTCTGGAGTGAATAAGTGAACTCCAGTGGGCAGATACTATCATTATCTTTGATTCCTTTAGAAGGCTCAGAAACACTAACCAGGTAGCCTTTTGGGTAGGACCCTTCTTGCCCTTTCTACTAGCCTAAACACCCACCACGCACACAGATCACATGCCTCCATGGTGTGCTTTCTCCTGATTCTTCAACAACTCTGATTCTTAAGACATGTGGCAAATTGCTAAAATATTCGTTGATAAATTTGTGTTGTATTTTTCACAGCATTCATATTTTGAAAACAATTTGGCATGAAATAGAAAGTTTAGCATCTTTGTAAGATGGCTTAATAACACAGTAAAATATTTGCATATATACTTAGTCAAATCAAAAATATTAGAATAAATCTACAAGGAATGTATATCAATTGCTTCCATTGTGTTTAGTAAAAAAAAAAAATGGACTTGGGAGAGCACTAGGTAAGACTCTACTATTTCTGAGGTGGGTTACCTGGTTTGGAATAATCTCTTTGTGTTCCATTTTTAATTACTCCCCTACTCTTCTGGTAAAAATTATCAGGAAGAGAAAATAAGTTATGAAAATCATGTTTTCCTTTTAGTTCTATGTTTTATCTTATATTGAACAAAATGTCTCTACAAAAGGATAACACTTGTTAATAATGTCTAAAATTTAATTTTGAATTTTTCTAATATCATTCATACACGGGCAGAGGGACATAAAATTCCTAGGTATCTTAAAAGTGAATTAATTGTTAGTGGTTTTAGAAATTCCATTTCATGTTTTGGTTTAGGTTAGCATCTCATAATTTCATAAAGTAAATAAATTTATATAGGCAATAATTTCTTTGCTCATATGGGAGTTTTGATAATGTAGGAGCATTATTATATATAATGATAAATAATACAGGCAACAAAATCTTCACTTAAGAAAGCAAACACCTGGTGAACTGCCATCAAACTATGTCAGGAAAAGTAGATTCTACTTGCATTGTTGCAACGTTTTGGATATGATGTTTGTATTTGATCTTAATTAAGTGCAAATCTGTGGATCTGGGCTTGTGAGTGTATTATTTGTTAATTTTGTGGTTGAGTATTACTAAGGAGACTATTCTTCTCAAGCCCATAGTTGTGTGATAGTGTTTCTGACATCTCACCTTGTGTTTGATATTACATTGGTCAGTGCTATGCAAACTGAATTGTACCATTTTGAATAATAAAGAACTAAAATAATGTAATGTATATAAGCAATTGAAAAAGAAGACTAACCAGAAAAGGATAATAGACTTTTGAATTTTTAGACCAGTGTGAATCATACCAAATTCCATTTATTTCTATACTCTGTTCTTTTCATAAACAGTTCTCCTTCAGGTAATAGGTTTTAGGAATACCACTATCTAACAATGCATTCGAAAGCTGTGATCAGCCACTGACAATTTGAAGTAGTTGGGACCGGGCCAGCTGCTGCAGGATATAACACAAACGTGAATGTGAAAAAAATGTAAGCAGCAATGTCTCAGCTGGCAAAAGCACAGAAAAATTGCAGAGCAGATGAAAAGGTGAGACGGGAATGTTCACATGAATAAATGCATTTTGTCCATTAAGACTAGCCTACCACAAAGAATTCTCCGTGCTGGTCTACTTTATGGACTCCATCTGGGATTGTGTAGAAAAGAGAATGGTTTGGTCTCCAAATTGCATTATCAGAAACATGAAATCCTTAAAGATAACTCTAAAATTGACCAGAGTATGAAAGCCTTCTGCCATACAATGTGAATGCCACTGGCAAAAAAATGAATAATAGACTCGCACTCAGGAAAGGACCAGATAAATAAATCTAGCTCATTTTCCTTCACTTTGGGGTTTCTAGGTAAAGGATACATTTAATCAAAAGCAGAGCTTTAAATATGAAAACTATTTGATAATTCTATCGTAAATATGTAATAAAACATGAGACTAAATCTGTACATAGTGTTATGATATATTCATTCACAATCTCAACTACTGAACGATCCATAAGACACTACCAATGATTTCATGTTTTTAAAAACCAATTAATTTCCCTTGTAACATAGAATATATTATCCACCGTTTAAAGAAAAAAATCCATAAAGAAAATTTTTTATCCATAGAAATGAACAAACTGAATGAATGGCTTTACATCGTCAAAAGTCAATTATTTTTAGTAGCTTGCAGAGGAAAAGGATCAGACTGATGTAACTCACGCAGTCATATGTAGGCAAGTGCACTTGACCTGGGGAAAAATTCTGTCTGCTTTGGCATTTCTAATTCAAGTAAAATATTTTACAGACTCAGTTTAAACCTAAGTTGAATTTGAATAGGAATTTTGCTGACTACATTTTGGGACCATAATTGTCTTGTGAAAGTTTAGAATTCCAGTACTTGAATTATGTTTAGAACCTAACAGAGACCCAGTAAAAGAAATAATTAGTAAATGTTAAAATAATGTAAGAAAACCCATGGAGGGCATTTTTCTTTTAAAAATACCTTAGATTCAATGCAGAAGGTTACTGGATTTCAGACAACAATGTACATTTATAGCAACTAAATCAAATAGCAGCTGGTTGTTACATATTTTGCACATTTGACAATGGAAGCCTTTCTGAATTGATATGACTGTTATTTTTAACCTTTGAAAGCATAAAAAGATATATTTTTCCAAATAAAAATGGTATTCACCAGGCATCTACTGAAATAAGTTTAAAGAAATAATGATAAAATGAAAGTATTCAAATCCCTTCATCAAGTTATAAACACATCAATCATTTCGATAAAAAGAAATCACTTTTAGTGGTAAGAGGACAGTTAATATTTTAAATCTATTCATTTCCATGTGGCAAAACTCTAAATTCAAAGTTTAGTTTATAACCAAAAATAATAATTACTTAGCAAAGAGTTTCTCAGAAGATCAACTCAATAAATAACGTCTATTTGCAAACAGTGCTACCATGTGTATGTAATAATTCTGCAACATTGGAACACACACATCAGGCAGCTGCTCAGCTCATCAACACTGACTGAATACTTACAGTGTGCCCCGCCCAGAGTCAGGTGGTAAGCTCTGTGCTACTTGAATCTATGATGGTTCATCAATCATGGTGTTTGCACTATATAGTTAATATTTTTCTATTACTCCCCAAATGAATACTGGCCTCTTTACATGATTTATTTAAGTAAGTAAAAGAGTGTGTCCAATTCTGGATTACCTCACATTTATTTAGCAGCCCAGTTTCTTGCAGTCGTGACCAGATACTCTGTATTCGTCCAGCATGTTCAGGGTGGGTGGTGGAATTGCCACAAACGCACTGGTGTTTCAGCATCAAGGGGTCATAGGCAATTCCTTCAAGACAAGGGAAATACAGCACAAGATTGAGTAATGATACAAGATAATGACACATGTTAGGATATAATACGATAACTCCAAAAAAGTCATTATTCTTAAAATAAATTTAACAAAGGGGGAAATAATATGTAACAAATTCTCAGGAGCACATAAGAACTATTTAGTCCTGTCTATCTGGATACTTAGGCAAAAACATGAACTCATGCATTAACCAGTACAGAGAACCTAGTTTAGTAAATCTGTAAAGTGATGAAGATGATGACATTTTAAGACACGTCAGATTAAATATATATTTTATATATATATATATAGAGAGAGAGAGTAATCTTATGAGTATTTTAAATCATTATGAATTGTTTTTAGGCAGATAATTTAATTCAGCAGAGGTTTTAATTTCACCACACCATTGGAGCCACAAAATGAGCTGGCTCTTTACATCTTTCATGAGTAATTCTAGCCTGACTTTAGTTCGCGGTTTCATTTTTGTAATAAAATGGAGGATTTTCCCACTGTTTGCCTATCCTGTTTAGTAATTTCTTCAAGGCTGTTCAAAAACAGTTTCTTTGTTTATTTGTGTTTCTTACCACCATTTATGTCATTATGTAACCAATATGGATGTTGTAGATCTTATAATATTGTGGGGCATTTAAAGTGTTTCTTTAAAAAAAAAATGTAAATTACAATGCCACTATTAGAGATTATACAGATACTAATGAATACAATCTTTTAAATTATCAGGTATTAGCATATTTCATTTTCAGGTAGGCCTTATGATGAGAAAGATTTTATAATGACATGATAAAACTAATTATTAGCAGAACTTAAAATAGAACTTTTTAAAGTAACAAGTTAGATGATAATTATAACTCTGGCTCATTTAAAGAAGATTTCTACCCATAAACCTATTCCTTGAGGTGGAAACATGTTACTTGCAAAATTGCCTGACATAAGAAATTATTTAACAAATCAAATGTCTTCCAATAAGTGACCATTGAAGTTTATTTGTAGATGGCAAGAACACCCATTATAAGAAGTTTTACAACAACCAAAAACATCTTCAGGAATAGATGAGCACAAGTCATTTATGCTGTAAAGGAAGTTTAATTAAATACATTTTATTCTCCTTTTGGCTTACATTATTGTGTTAAAGAAATGTTACTCAAGAGAAGAAAATATTTTTCCTTGAGTGTACTAAAATAATGCAGAAGAATGGCACATGCATTTTGAAACCATGTGGTAAAAATTATGTCTAAGAAAAAAAATATAATCTTACTATTCCAAATAATATCTATTCTTAGGACTCAAATGGCTTCAAACTCCATCCATCTTCCCCTGATTCTCACATTTTCTTCCTCAGGACTGACCTCCCTTACGAGCAGCTTATTTGCACACTTACCCATTGAATGACCCATCCGAAATCTCCACTTAGTTGTCTCATAGTTTTCATAAAGTGAAAATGTCTCTGATTTTTAATTCATGATCTTAAACCACACATGACACTACTCATGTTTACAAAAGACATCAAGAACTGCCATTGTTCATACGAGAAACCTTAATGTCCCCTTGACGCCCCCACCTCCAATGAACCAAAGCAGTGTCTGTTTTCCCTCCAAAACAGATCTTGAATCACTCACTCTCCTTATCTCCACTGCCAAAACCATACGCAATTCAAGGTTTTATTATCTTTAATCTGGACTCCTGAGATTGCCTTGTAACACACAACCTGACTTTCACTCTTTTCCATTTGCCATACAGCAGTGGCCACTTCTGCTTAAATCCTTCAGGGCCTTCACTGAAGAGACTGAAATTCCTCCGGGCCAGCATAAATATGCCCCTCCCCATCTTTCCAGCTTCATTTCATATCCCTCCCTCTTTTGTTCTCTATTTCGCCTACAAAGGCCTTCCTTCCTTTCCTCAAAAAGATCAAAATCCTAGCAGCCTTGTGATATTCATACATGCTATTCCCTCTATGCCAGAAATTCTTCCTTCTTGACCTCCATAACTCCAGTCCTCATTTGGCTAATTTTTTTTCACTCTTCAAGGCTGTTTTTAATGTCACCTCCTCTACCAAGCATACCCTGAGATCTCTAGATTAGGTCTCCTACTATACGCTCTCTTAGCATCCTCTAGGTCTCCTTCAAGCATTTGTCACAATTATATAATTGTTGTATAATTTTGTTAATTGTATATTTTCTTCACTAGACGGTGAGATCTTTGAGAGCACAGATTATAGTTGTATTTTTACCTCTGAAATTTCAGTGGCCATCAACATGCTTAAATAAAGCAGGTCCTCAAAAATATTTTTTAATGAGTGAATGAAAACCATAAATGAATGAATATATCCCAAAAATAGTTCAGGTATTTCCACTGTAAAGCTTTCCTCAATGAATCTAATTGGTGGATCTCCTTGGATTCCTGAAGAGTAGTCTTGTTTAATCTTCTACCTTTTATTTTATGTCCCTTATCTTCCTACCCTAAGTGCTTCTAATATAGGCATTTATTTTACTCAGCTTTATATTTCTACATGGAACTTCATAAAGTCCTCTTTTTACGTTTTGCATAAAGTCCAATATGGATAAATATTTTTAAATAAAGTCAGAAGGAAGATATCAAGGAAGGCAGACAAGGAAGCAGGCAAGCAGGAAGGAAGAATAACATTTAAAATACAAAGATGTGTAAGACATGTCTTCACAATTTAAATATATCAAGTATTTATGAGTTACTACCATATAAGAAGAACTGTTTAACATTTTTTCAACTATAGTTTCATAAATAAAAAGTGATAGTTGAATAAGAATATGGAAACAAAAAGTATAACATCTGCCTCATTTTGAAAATATATTTTTGGTCAGGTATGGTGTCCCACACCTGTAAGCCTAGTGCTTTGGAAGGCTGAGGCAGGAGGATTGCTTGAGCCCAGGAATTTGAAACCAGCCTGAACAACATAGGGAGACACTGTCTCAACTAAAATTTTTAAAAACTAGCCAGGAGTGGTGGTGTGCCTGCTGCTGGTGGGAGAATTGCTTGAGCCCAGGATGTCAATGCAGCAGTGAGCAGTTATTGAGCCACTGCATTCCCGCCTGGGCCACAGGGTGAGAACTTGTATCTGGAAAAAAAAAAAGAAGAAGAAGAACTATATTCTTCAAGAGTAGAGATTCTAATCGTTACATTGCTTAACTTGTTCACTATTTCATCTCTTGACATATCTAAGCTTACCTCCATAGTAATGTTTCCCCCTTTTAATGACATTTTCCCCATAATCCACTGCCAAGAAAAAAAAAATTGTAAAACAGGTTATGGTAGCTGGGAATTATTGCTAGGTACCTGGAGATTATAATTCAAAGTCCAGGGGCTCTTGGAAAGCCATTTGAATTTAAAGGGAAATACATACAATCTGGAACTCCAAACTTCCACTGAGTCATTCTAACGATGTATCACTGAGGTGTTAACAGGTAGGCTGCAAAATGAAACTTTAACCTCATCCTTCATCTCCATTCCTTTCCTCTCTCTTTCATTCTCTCTCTTTGGCTTCTCAGAAACATGGACTTATAGGGTGAGAAATAAGACTGCTCTTCTCTTTGCAATTCATATGGAATTCTACTTCTGTTTGACCCTTTCTGGCTCACTGATTACCATTTGCAATATAACATAAGCCAATAGATTAATTAATTTTTCTCCTGATCAGTGGGACAAGAGTTAAAATTAGGATTTGAAAAATAAACAAAAGAGTCTCAAAATATTTACCTGCATTTTAAACAATAGTTGTTTGTTTTCCACATATATATGTTGAAAATATGTATATATACACATATTTTTTACAAGAAATCCTTAAAATTTCTTGATAAATTTTTTAGATAAACTTGGAATTGTACTTTCTCTGTCTCTCAGTCTTATTAAATGAGATAATGTATTTGTAGCATCAAGTATAGTGTCTTTCCTTCTTTATTGCATGTAGTTGTCATTTTTTAGCCATATACTCTATTTATGTCTTCAAATTTACACTCAGTCTAGTAAGACCTGTTAGCCTGAGTCTATAGAGTCTTTAGACAACTTATCTTGTCTATAAAAATAGCTGAGTTTAGAATATTTAGACTAAAATTATTGATCCTGATTTCTAGTTCCTAACATTCAACTTCATATTGCATTTCTGGGAACTACCTGAGGTTTCACACCTTCCCAAGGTGTTTGCTAAACAACACTTATTAAACATCTTCTAGGGCAAGGGACAGGACAAAGGACTAGCACAGTACATATATATATATACATGACATGGCATCCCCCTAGAAGATGCAGAATCAGTAGACAGTTTTTGAATGCTTACCATGTTCCAGATTCTAGCAGCTTCATTTTACCACATTTAACTTAAAATCTAGTAGTAAAGGCCGGGTGCAGTGGCTCACGCCTGTAATGCCAGCACTTTGGGAGGCCAAGGCGGGAGGATCACCAGAGGTCAGGAGTTCGAGACCAGCCTGACCAACATGGAGAAACACCGTCTCTACTAAAAATACAAAAAATTAGCCGGGTATGGTGGCGTATGCCTGTAATCCCAGCTACTCAGGCGGCTGAGGCAGGAGAATCGCTTGAGCCTGGGAGGTAGAGGTTGCAGTGAGCCGAGATTGCGCCATTGCACTGCAGCCTGGGTAACAAGAGCAAAACTCCGTCTCAAAAAAAAAAAAAAAAAAAAAATCTAGTAGTAGAAGTGAGAAAACTATGACACTTTTGAAAGTTCTGCTAAAGAAAAAACTTGTGAGGCTAGAGAATCAAAGAAGATCTCCTAAAAACAAAACTTTTTTTAAAAAGATGGAATGATCTGCAAATGGTAGAATTACTAAAAAAGATAAAAGAAACTTCTGAAACAAGGTTGATTTCTAATGACCTTCAAATCACACACATAGCAGCTGTTACTATTTCTATCCATAACGCTAATCTATCCATAAGACTTATGTTGTCTTATTTTTTAAAATTTCTTTTTTAATTTTTTAATTTTATGTTTTTTGGGGACAGATTCTCACTCTGTCACCTAGGTTGGAGTGCAGTTTATATTTTACTATTTGTAATTTTTTTTTTTTTTTTTTTTTGAGATGGAGTCTCACTCTGTCACTCAGGCTGGAGTGCAGTGGCACAATTACTGTCTGTAACATTTTTTAACAAGAACATATAACTCAGAACACATAACTCAAAGTACCAAACAGTGTAATTTTTAGATTATTTGTGAAACTTGATGTTTCCAGCAAGCAAATGATATAATGTCTAAAAGTTCTGTTTAAAAAAATTAATAAATTGTACCTCTCACTAGATAAGAAGCATTTCCTAAATCGTACAGCTTTGTGTTTGTTTGTTTTTTTCATGTAAGTCATCTTAACAGAGTATCAGACAGCTAGAAAGGAAGTGGGTAGAAGAAATTCTCAACATAAGCCTTCCAACTAACACTATATGAATGTCTGTTAAGGCCTAGGAATTAGATTAAGTGTTGCCATTTAACTGTAAAGCCAGGAAGGAGATTCAACCAGCATGTAAGTTGGCAAAAAGTGAAGCCAAACACAATTCACTACACATGTGCTGGCAAAATATCTGGAAATATTTTTCTACATTCAAGAATGAGTGAGAAAAAAAACCAGGGACTTTGAGAATATACTACAGATATTATGAAGGAAATATCATTCATACTGCTTAGTTCAGTGAACATGATTTACTATAGGAAGCAAAATAAGATTTTAGAAAATGTTTTGTTCTCTTCAAATGTCAAAAGGCACTGGCCCTATAACATCAGAAACCAAAACTAAATAAAGGCAGAGATAAAACTAAATTAAAAAGACAATGGAATGAATAAAAATAAAACTGGATATGATAAACAGGGATTGCAAGGAAATTAAAGAGTAGCAAAATTAAAATCTATACTGGAGGCAATAAAGAAAGGAATTTACATTTCAGAAAGTCAGATCAGTGCTATTGAATACAAACTTGAGACGTCTCCAGAATATAAAGGAAAGGACTACTAGATGTACATAATAAGATGAAAATAGAATGGTCAGAAAAAAAATCACCAAACAAAAAGTTGTCATTGCTTCTGAGGAGGAAATCTGACTAACCAAATACAGGAATACCTGGGACATAGTGCTGGTTTGATTCCAAATCATCCGAATAAAGCAAATATCACAATAAAGCAAGTCACGTGAGTTTTTTGGTTTGCTTATGCATGTAAAAGTTATGTTTACATTATACCATAACCTATGAAGAGTGGAATCATTGTGTCAAAGAAACCAATGTGTATACCTTAATTAAAAATTAATTTACTGCTAAAGTGCTAATAATCATCTGAGCTTTCAGTGAGTCATAATCTTTTTGCTTGTGGAGGGTCTTGCCCTGATATTGATGGCTGCTAACTGATCAGGGTAGTAGTTATTGAAGGCTGGAGTGGCTGTGTCAATTTCTTAAAATAAGCAACAATGAAGTTTGCAACATCCATAAACTCTTCCTTTCACAAAACATTTCTCCCGGCATGAAATGTTGCTTGGTATTATGACATTTAACCTATAGAAGGCCCTCTTTCAAAACTGGAGTCAATCCTGTTCAACTTTGCTGCTGCTTTATCAACTAAGTTTATGTAATATTCTAAATCCTTTGTTGTCATTTCAGCAATGCCCACTGCATCTTCACCAGGAGTAGACTCCATCCCAAGAAAACATTTTTCTCGCTCAACCCCTAAGAAATAACTCCTTATTAATTCAAGTTTTATAACAAGATTGGAGCAATTCAGTCATATATTGAGGTTCCACTTCTAATTCTAGTTCCCTTGCTACTTCTGCAGTTAGTTCCTCCATTGAAGTATTGAATCCCTCGAGTCATCCATGAGAACTGGAATCAACTTCTTTCAATCACTTGCCAATGTTGATATTCCTCCCATGAATCATGAATGTTCTTAATGGCATCTAGAATGGTGAATCCTTTCCAGAAGGTTTCAATGTACTTTGTTCGATCTATCAGGGGAATCACTGTCTATGGCAGGTATAGCCTTATAGAAGGTATTTCTTAAATAATAAGATGTAAAAATTTAAAAGACCCCTTGATCTATGGGCTGCAGAATGGATGCTGTGTTAGCAGGTATGAAAACTTAATCTCCTTGCACATATCCATCAGACTTCTTGGGTGACCAGGTATACAGTCAATTAGGCAGTAATATTTTGAAAGGGAACATTTTATCCCCCTGAGTAGTAAGTCTAAAAATTGAGCTTAAAATGCTCAATAAACCATACTCTAAACAGATATGCTGTCACCCAGGCTTTGTGGTTCCATTTATAGAGCACAGGTAGAGTAGCTTTAGCATAATTCTGAAGGGCATAGTATTTTGAGAAAGGGAAATGAGCATTGGCTTCAACTTAAAGCCACTAGCTGCATTAGTCTCTAACAAGAGAATCACCTTATCTTTTGAAGTCAGTCATTGACTATTTCCCTCTATCTCTTAAAGTTTTCTCCCTATCTCTTCTTCCAATGAAAGGCTGTTTCATCTACAATAAAATTATGTTGTTTGGTGTAGCCATCATCATCAGTGATCTTAGCTAGACTTTCTGGAAAACCTGTTGTAGCTTCTACATCAACACTTGCTGCTTTACCTTGCACTTTTATGCTATGGAGATGGCTTATTTTCTTAAACATCAAGAGCCAACCTCTGCTGGCTTTCAACTTTTCTTCAGCAACTTCCTCACCTCTCTCAGCCCTCATAGAAATGAAGAGTTAGGGACTTGCTCTGGATGAGGGTTTGGCTGAAGGAAATACTGTGACTGGTTTGATCTACCCAGACCACTAAAACTCTCTCCATATAAGCAATAGGGCTGTTTTGCTTTCTTATCATTTTTCTGTTCATTACAGTAGCACTTTTAATTTCCTTCAAGAGCCATTGTTTTATATTCACAGCTTGGGTAACCAGCACGAGAGACCTAGCTTTTGCCTATCTCAGCTTTTGAAGCGACTTCCTCACTAAGCTCACTCATTTCTAGCTTTTGATAGAAATTGGGAGACATGTGACTCTTCCTTTCACTTGAACACAGAGGCAATTTAGGGTTATAAATTTGCCTAATTTCAATATTGTAGTGTCACTGGAATAGAGAGGGCCAAAAAGAGAAAGGAAGATGGGGCCATGCCCACTTAGTGGAGCAGTCAGAACACACACAACATTTATCTACTAAGTTCACTGTCTTGATTGGGTGTGGTTCATGGTTCCCCAAAACAATTACAAAAGTACTATAAAAAGATCACTGATTGGGTCCATTCCAAGATGGCCAAATAGGAACAGCTCTGGTCTGCAAGTCCCAGTGTGGTCAACACAGAAGATGGGTGATTTCTGCATTTCCAATTGAGGTACCTGGTTCATCTCAGTGGGACTGGTTGGACAGTTGGTGCAGCCCATGGAGGGTGAGCCGAAACAGGGCAGGGCATCATCTCACCCGGGAAGCACAAGGAGTTGGGGGATTTCCCTTTCCTAGCCAAGGGGAGCCATGACAGACTGTACCTGGAAAAAGAACAGGACACTTCTGCCCAAACACTGTGCTTTTTCCAAGGTCTTAGCAACTGGCAGACAAGGAAATTCTCTTCTGTGCCTGGCTCAGTGGGTCCCATGCTCACAGAGACTTGCTCACTGCTAGCGCAGTGTGAGATGCAACTGCGAGGCAGCAGCCTGGCTGGGGAAGGGGCGTCCACCATTGCTGAGGCTTGAGTAGGTAAAACAAAGCAGCCAGGAAGCTCAAACCGGGAGGAGCCCATCGCAGCTCTGCAAGGCCTACTGCCTCTATAGACTCCACCTCTGTAAGCAGGGTATAGCTGAACAAAAGGCAGCAGACAACTTCTGCAGACTTAAACGTCCCTGTCTGACAGATCTGAAGAGAACAGTGGTTCTTCCAGCACAGCATTTGAGCTCTGAGAATGGACAGACTACCCCTTCAAGTGGGTCACTGACACCCATGTAGCCAAACTGGGAGAAACCTCCCAGTAGGGACCAAGAAACACCTCATAGAAGTGGGTGCCCCTCTGGGACAAAGCTTCCAGAGGAAGGATCAGCCTGCAATATTTGCTGTTCTGCAGCCTCCACTGGTGATACCCAGGCAAATAGCATCTGGAGTGGACCTCCAACAAATTCCAGCAGACTGGCAGCTGAGGAACCTGACAGTTAGAAGGAAAACACACAGAAAGGAATAGCATCAACATCAACAAAAAGGACATCTACAACAAAACCCCATCTGTAGGTCACCAACATCAAAGACCAAAGGTAGATAAAACCACAAAGATGGGGAGAAACCAGAGCAGAAAAGCTGCAAATTCTAAAAACCAGAGTGCCTCTTCTCCTCCAAAGGATTGCAGCCCCTCACCAGCAATGGAACAAGGATGGATGGAGAATGATTTGACGAGTTGACAGAAGTAGGCTTCAGAAGGTTGGTAATAATGAACATCTCCGAGCTAAAGGAGCATGTTCGAACCCATCTCAAGGAAGCTAAAAACCTTGAAAAAAGATTAGATGAATGGCTAACTAGAATAAACAGTGTAGAGAAGAGCTTAAATTACCTGATGGAGCTGAAGACCATGGCACGAGAATTTCATGACACATGCACAAACTTCAAAAGCCGATTCAATCAAGTGGAAGAAAGGGTATCAGTGATTGAAGATCAAATTAATGAAATAAAGTGAGAAGACAAGGTTAGAGAAAAAAGAGTAAAAAGAAATGAACAAAGTCTCCAAGAAATATAGGACTATGTGAAAAGAACAAATATATGCTTCATTGGTGCACCTGAAAGTGATGGGGAGAAGAGAACCAACTTGGGAAACACTCTTCAGGATATTATCCAGGAGAACTTCCCCAACTTCAAAAGGCAGGCCAACATTCAAATTCAGGAACTACAAAGAACACCACAAATATTCCTCAAGAAGAGCAACCCCTAGACACATAATTTTCAGATTCACCAAGGTTGAAATGAAGGAAAAAATGTTAAGGGCAGCCAGAGAAAAAGGTCGAGTTATCCACAAAGGGAAGTCCATCAGACTAACAGTGGATCTCTTGGCAGAAACCCTACAAACCAGAAGAGAGTGGGGGCTAATATTCAATGTGGTCAAAGAAAAGAAATTTCAATCTAGAATTTCATATCCAGTCAAACTAAGCTTAATAAGTGAAGGAGAAGTAAAATCCATTACAGACAAGCAAATGCTGAGAGATTTTGTCAACACCAGACCTGCCTTACAAGAGCTCCTAAAAGAAGCACTAAACATGGAAAGAAAAAACTGGTACCAGCCACTGCAAAAACATGCCAAATTGTAAAGACCATCAATGCTATGAAGAAACTACATCAATTAATGGGCAAAATAACCAGCTAACATCATAAGGACAGGATCAAATTCACACATAACAATATTAACGTTAAATTTAAATGGGCTAAATGTCCCAATTAAAAGATGCAGACTACAAATTAGATAATGAGTCAAGACCCATCAGTGTGCTGTGTTCAGCAGACCCATCTCACGTGCAGAGATCACATAGGCTCAAAATAAAGGGATGGAGGGAGATCTACCAAGCAAATGGAAAGCAAAAACAAACAAACAAACAAACAAACAAACAAAAAAACAGAGGTTGCAATCCTAGTCTCCGGTAAAACAGATGTTAAACCAACAAAGATCAAAAGAGACAAAGAAGACCATTACACAATGGTAAAGGGATCAGTTCAACAAGAAGAGCTAACTATCCTAAATGTATATGCACCCAATACAGGAGCACCTAGATTCATAAAGCAAGTCCTTAGAGACCTACAAAGAGACTTAGACTCCCACACAATAATAATGGGAGATTTTAACACCCCACTGTTAATATTAGACAGATGAAGGAGACAGAAGGTTAACAATGATATCCAGGACTTGAACTCAGCTCTGCACCTAACAGACATCTACAAAACTCTCCACACCAAATCAACAGAATATACATTCTTCTCAGCACCACATCACACTTATTCTAAAATTGACCACATAATAGGGAATAAAGCACTCCTCAGCAAATGTAAAAGAACAGAAATCACAACAAACTGTCTCTCAGACTACAGTGCAATCAAATTATAACTCAGGATTAAGTACTAATTAATTCTAATGAAAACTAAATTCTAATAAAAACTGCACAACTACATGGAAACTGAACAACCTGCTCCTGAATGACTACGGGGTACATAATGAAATGAAGGCAGAAATAAAGATGTTCTTTGAAACCAATGAGAACAAAGACACAACTTATCAGAATCTCTGGGACACATTTAAAGTAGTGAGTAGACGGAAATTTATAGCACTAAATGCACACAGGAGAAAGCAGGAAAGAACTAAAATTGACACCATAACATTACAGTTAAATGAACTAGAGAAGCAAGAGCAAACAAATTCAAAAGCTAGCAGAAGGCAAGAAATAACTAAAATAACAGCAAAACTGAAGGAGATAGGGACACAAAAAGCCCTTCAAAAAATCAATGAATCCAGGAGCTGGTTTTTTGAAAAGATCAACAGAATTGATAGACCACTAGCAAGACTAACAAAGAAGAAAATAGAGAAGAATCAAATAGACACAATAAAAAATGATATAGGGGATATCACCACCAATCCTAACAGAAACACAAACTACCATCAGAGAATACTATAAACACTTCTATGCAAACAAACTAGAAAATCTAGAAGAAACGGATAAATTCCTGGACACATACACCCTCCCAAGGCTAAACCAGGAAGAAGTTGAATCTCTAAATAGACCAATAACAGGCTCTGAAATTGAGGCAATAATTAATAGCCTACCAACCAAAAAAAGTCCAGGACCAGATGGATTCCCAGCCAAATTCTACCAGAGATACAAAGAGGAGCTGGTACCATTCCTTGTGAAACTATTCCAATAAATTGAAAAAGAGGAAATCCTCCCTATCTCATTTTATGAGGCCGGCATCCTCCTGATATCAAAGCCTGGCAGAGACACAACCAAAAAAGAGAATTTTAGACCAATATCCCTGATGAACATCAATGTGAAAATCCTCAATAAAATACTGGCAAAGCGAATCCAGCAGCACATCGAAAAGTTTATCCTCCATGATCAAGTTGGCTTCATCCCTGGGATGCAAGGCTGGTTCAACATATGCAAATCAATAAACATAATCCATCACACAAACAGAACCAACGACAAAACCACATAATTATCTCAATAGATGCTGAAAAGGCCTTCGAGAAAATTCAACAGTCCTTCATTCTAAAAACTCTAAATAAATTAGGTATTTATGGAATGTATCTCAAAATATTAAGAGCTATTTATGATATACCCATAGCCAGTATCATACTGAATGGGCAAAAACTGGAAGCATTCCCTTTGAAACCAGCACAAGACAAGCATGCCATCTCTCACCACTCCTATTTAAGATAGTGTTGGAACTTCTGGCCAAGGCAATCAGGCAAGATATAGAAAAAACGGTATTCAATTAGGAAAAGAAGAAGTCAAATTGTCCCTGTTTGCAGATGACATGATGGTATATTTAGAAAACCCCATCATCTCAGCCCAAAATCTCATTAAGCTGATAAGCAACATCAGATATGTCTCAGGATACAAAATCAATGTGCAAAAATCACAAGCATTCCTATACACCAATAACAGACAGAGAGCCAAATCATGAGTGAACTCCCATTCACAATTGCTACAAAGAGAATAAAATACCTAGCAATCCAATTTACAAGGGATGTGAAGAAGCTCTTAAAGGAGAACTATAAACCACTGTTCAGTGAAATAAAAGAGGACACAAACAAATGGGAAAATCATTCCATGCTCATGGATAGGAACAATGGCCATACTGCCCAAGGTAATTTATAGATTAAGTGCCATCACCATCAAGCTACCAATAACTTTCTTCACAGAATTTGAAAAAACTACTTTACAGTTCATATGGAACCAAAAAAAGAGCCTGCATTGCCAAGACAATGTGAAGCAAAAAGAACAAAGGAGGACGCATCACACTACCTGACTTCAAACTATACTACAAGGGTACAATAACCAAAACAGCATGATACTGGCACCAAAACAGAGATAGAGACCAATGGAACAGAACAGAGGCCTCAGAAATACACCACACATCCACAACCATCTGATCTTTGACAAACCTGATAAAAACAAGAAATGGGGAAAGGATTCCCTATTTAATAAATGATGCTGGGAAAACTGGCTAGCCATATGTAGAAAGCTGAAACTGGATCCCTTCCTTACACCTTACACAAAAATTAACTCAAGATGGATAAAGACGTAAATGTTAAACCTAAAACCATAAAAACCCTAGAAGAAAATCTAGGCAATACCATTCATGACATAGGCATGGGCAAGGACTTCATGTCTAAAACACCAAAAGCAATGCCAACAAAAGCCAAAATAGACAAATGGGATCTAATTAAACTAATGAGCTTCTGCACAGCAAAAGAAACTACCATCAGAGTGAACAGGTAACCTACAGAATGGGAGAAAATTTTTACAATGTACCCATCTGACAAAGGGCTAATATCCAGAATCTACAAAGAACTCAAACAAATTTACAAGAAAAAAACAAACAACCCCATCAAAAATTGGGCAAAGGATACGAACAGACATTTCTCAAAAGAAGACAGTTATGCAGCCAACAGACACATGAAAAAACCACAATGAGATATCATTTCACACCAGTTAGAATGGCGATCATTAAAAAGTCAGGAAACAACAGATGTTGGAGAGGATATGGGGAAATAGGAATGCTTTTACACTGTTGTTGGGACTGTAAACTAGTTCAACCATTGTGTAAAACAGTGTGGCGATTCCTCAAGGATCTGGAACTAGAAATACTATTTGACCTAGCAATCCCATTACTGGGTATATACCAAAAGGATTATAAATCATGCTACTATAAAGACACATGCACACGTATGTTTATTGCAGCACTATTCACAATAACAAAACTTGGAACCAACTTAAATGTCCATCAATGATAGACTGGATTAAGAAAATCTGGCACATATGCACCACGAAATACTATGCAGCCATAAAAAAGGATGAGTTCTTGTCCTTTGCAGGGACATTGATGAAGCTGGAAACCATCATTCTCAGCAAACTATCACAAGGACAGAAAACCAAACACCACATGTTCTCACTCATAGGTGGGAGCTGAACAATGAGATCACTTGGACACATGTCAAGGAACATCACACACCAGGGTCTGTAGGCGGGTAGGGGGCTGGAAGAGGGATAGCATTAGGAGAAATACCTAATGTAAATGACGAGTTGATGGGTGCAGCAAACCAACATGGCACATGTATACCTATGTATCAAACCTGCACGTTGTGCACATGTACCCTAGAATTTAAAGTATAATAATAAACAAAAAAGATCACTGATCACGGATCACTATAAAATATATAATAATGATGAAAAGTTTTGATATATTATGAGAATTACCCAAATGTGACTCAGAGACAGGAAGTGAACACATGTTATTGGAAAAGTGGCACCAATAGACTTACTCAGTGCAGGATTGCCACAAACCTTCAATTTTTAAAGTAAAATGTAATAAAACAAGTTATATTTGAAATAGGACTAATTGAGGATGTTTCCATAAGTAGAAAAAATATGTTCGTGGATAAGTAATTGCAAATCATACTTCCCACAAAGAAACACATATCAGGTTGGCCTCAGACTTCTACTCTTTAGTGCTAAACCCCTTGAACGTTTGATCACATTTCCAGACTTTTCAGATAAAAAACTTGTGTCCCAATAAGTCTGTCTTCAAAACATGTGCGAAGGTAATAGGATTAAATTCTTAGGTATAAAAAGCATACCCCCAAAAAAATATATGTGTGTGTGTGTGTGTGTGTGTATGATACACAAAAATAATATATACCTACATATTTATAAAAATATTTTCTACATTAATGTTTATATTATGATACATGATATATGTGATCAAGTTGAATTAATCTCCTAAATAAAAAATATAGCTCTTTTTATCTTCTTCAGTGATTATTACATGGGTAAATTTTGGAAGAGTTTTTTGAAAGAAATTTCACGTACATATATTTGAGGACAGCAATTTAAAAAATAGATTTCCTGACAAAAGGAAAAATTAGTCTCTCCATTCTAATATGGGTAATAACAGAAGCTACTCTAGAAGGCCTTAAGACATGCACACATACACACACACACACACACATATACACTGTATATATACACATATATACAAATATACACACATACTTTCAGATATACACACATGCACATAGATATGTATACAAATACAAATTACTTTTCTTTATCCTGTTAAAGATAAGCTTATAGAGTAAAAAGTATTGATTGGAAAATAAGTATAAACATATTTTTATAGAAGTTACCTCTGAGTGGTAGAATAATGAGTGACTTTCCATTATAATATTCTAGATTTACCAAATTGCCTTCAATGAACTTGTATCAATTTTTATAATTCTCAAAAGTATAAATGTTACCACGAAAGTTCAATTAATATATAACAATTATCTCAGGCCCTACTCAGTGGCTCACACCTGTATTCTCAGTACTTTGGAGGCCAAGGTGGGTGGATCACCTGAGGTTGGGCATTCAAGACCAGCCTGACCAACATGGAGAAACCCCATCTCTACCAAAAATACAAAATTAGCCAGGCATGGTGGCACATGCCTGTAATCCCAGCTACTAATGAGGCTGAGGCAGGAGAATCACTTGAACCCGGGAGGCAGAGGTTGTGGTGAGCTGAGATTGCACCAACGCACTCCAGCCTGGGCAACAAGACCAAAACTCCATCTAAAAAAAAAAAATTATCTTGTAAAAATACTTTTATGCAATTTATGCCTACTTTCTACTCTCAGGAAATAGACTGAAGACGGCATCTTTCCAAAACTGACTAAACTCAGATAATATTTCTCCCTTGGAACATTTTTTGTTCTTGTCAGAAAGGGAGTTATATGGCTAATCCAGTGGGTTGCGGAGGATGCACATGGATGGTGAAGGTTTAAAGGATGTGCATTGAAAATTATGTGACTTTTGCGTTAAATAACTTTTTAGTAGCACCAAAAAGTATAGCTCTTAGAGGATAGATTTGAGCCAGCCTCCTAGCTCTAAAATGTAACTCTGTCCACTACCTTGCTATTTAGTGGAACAGCTATTGAGAGTGTGGGATCTTATGACTTTCTTTAAAAAAAAAAAAAAAAAAAATACAAATACAATAGCCTCTCCCCTCCCCCATCTGCAGTTTGTCTTTCTACAGTTTCAACTATGGTTTGAGAATATTAACTGGACAATTCCAGAAATGCACAATTATATAACAACAAAACTCTAAGTTTTAAATTGTGTATCATTCTGAGCAGCATGATGAAGTCTTACACTGCCCCAGTGTAAGACCAGCTTGCCCAGGATGTGAATTATCCCTCTGTCCAGCAGCTCCATGCTCTCTATACCACCTGCCCACTAGTCATTTAGTAGCTGTCTTGATGATCAGGTTGACTGTGGCAGTGTCAATAGGAACCCATTTTTCTTGTAGGATTTTCAGTGTAAAGATGCAACATTCTTGTAAGTTCAAATAAGCTAACAAATATTCCTCTGAGTTATTGTAACTTTTAAATAACTTAGTTATCCTTTAGCAGAACAACAGTTACAATGTAACTACTTTCAGTGTATTCACTTTTAATTATTTTTTATTTCATAATGGCTCCAAAGTGCAAGAGTAGTGAGGTTGACAGTTTGGATATGCCAAAGGTAAGCCTTAAAGGGCTTCCTTTAAATGAAAGGTCTAAGTTCTCGACTTAAGGAAATTAAAAAAAAAAAAATCATATGCTAAGGTTGCTAAGCTCTACAGTAAGACGGAATCTTCTATCTGTGAAGTTGTGAAGAAGAAAAAAGAAATTTGTAATTGTTTTGCTGCCCCACCTCACCTCACACTACAAAAGTTATGACCATAGCGTGTGAGAAGTGCTTAGTTAAGATGGAAAAGGCTATAAATTTATGGGTGGAAGACATGAACAGAAATGGGTTCCTATTGACCTCAATTGGTTCAATAGTATGGGCTGTTGTAGGCATTCCCTGGGAGTCTTAGAATAGCTCCCATGTAGATAAGAGGGTCTACTGTATTCCTAAAGAACATAGGTGAATATTCCTTTAGATTGTTTAACATGTCTGCCACAAGTAGATATTAAAAAGTCAAAAGAAAGGAGATTAGTGCTTAAAATATATATTTTCAATCATACTAGAATGAAAACCTTATAGTTCTCATCTGAAATCAAGATCATTAGAATTACTAAAGTGATTTTTGAGATCATGTGGATTACAGTAGTATTCAGGCTACAGGGGAAATTTAAGTTTGGATTAAAGCCAGAGCAATATGTGGAATAGCAGAGTGAAGATGGTGGATTTCATTTCCTTAGGATTTGGAATAGTACTAAATGAATGTTACATATCAAGTATATATATATTTTAATCCCAATGCCAGTGGAGAAGCTATTATTATAAATTGCATATGTTGCATGATTTTAAAATATTGTGCCTTTTTCTTGTAGGATTTTCTGTGTAAAGATGCAACATTCTTGTAAGTTAAAATAAGCTAACAAATATTCCTCTTAGTTATTGTAACTTTTAAATAACTTAGTTATCCTCTAGCAGAACAAGTTACAATGTAACTTTTACTTTCAGTGTATTCAAATTTGAACTAGTAAATTTGTAAGTGTTTATTATGAAATTAATATTCATTGATTCAACTAAAATGTTTATTGAATGTCTATTAAGTACAAAATCCTGTGTTTTCTAAAATAATTTTACATAATCTCTCATGTGGGCAAGGAATTGCCTCATCAAATCCATTATATATGAAAAGAATCTTAAGTTCACTTTCCTATTTGTTTTTGGAATATATGCTTTGATAAATACTAAAATGCTGACATTATGAGGGGGAAAAACCTAACTCTCTGAAATCACCTAGTCTTTGTTTGAATGATCAGAGTAGGATTATGTCCTGTTTATGTTACTGGGTTTACAGTCCACCCCTCCATCTGGATTCTTCTAAGGTCTACAAATCCTATCCATTTGGCAACACATTTTCCTTAAACTCCAGGTTCTCTCTAATATTCAGATATCTTGCTCCATTCATTCAAAGGAACATATGAAAACTGGAAGACACTGAAGTATGTCAGAAAAGGGCCACCCCTCTTAACCAAGGAAAGAAACTTTATCCATAGGAATACAGCGATATATAGCAGCAAACTTGGGGACATCAACATGAAACTTTGTAGTTAAGCTTACTTAAAGAATTTATTTTTAATATTATTTTTAATTTTTGATATTATAATCTTAAGGAAATTATTTCAGTCAATGGAAACAGTTATCATGATAGAATGGTTGTTACTCTGTATTTTCTGAAATATTAGGGTTGAATAAAAGACACGTTCAGGAGAAAGAATAGAGAGTAGGTAATTCTTAAAGGCTATTGCTCTTTCTATATGCAAAAAATTATTCCTCTGTATCATGTATCCGATTTTGAGCAAAAACTCTGTGAATCCACAGGGATAGCACCAGGCATGATTGATTCAAAGGCTGCCACTAACACTGGGCAGTGTTCCTGGGTTTTCCGGAATATCTGGGCATAGTTTTGCTATGCTCCTGGAAGTAGGAGAGTCGGAGGCAATGGCTAGTACGGAGAAAGAAATAGACCCAGCTCATAGCTCCTAGTACGGAATGTTTTCTTATGGCATAAGGCATTATAAAAAGTAGCTCCTATGCATACTTATTAAAGATGCCTACCAAAGTTAATTAACTTGGTCATTTCATTCATTGATTTTTAAATAAAAGATAGTATTAAGGCTTGGGAATATGGTTTTAGAAAAGAGATTTAACTTTTCCAAGCACAAAGGCTTGCATGAGGTCACAGAAGCCACAAAAACAAGCTCTGAATCCTGAAAATGGATTTAAAAATAAATCAGATAACTCAAAAGAGCCTTTGGGGAAAGTACATATAAATTCTCCTTCTGCAGCATCCAAGTTATGAGTCTGTTAGGGCCACAATATCTTTCATTTGATCAGCCACAGTTTGAGAGCACGGAACTAGAATGGAGTAGACAAAAAGAAATAATTATCCACGCATGTATTTACAGCACTGTTCCTTTGCGGAGGGAATAGCACCCTTTGTGTGTGTGTGAGTGTGTGTGTGTGTTCCACACTTAACCTTCTTTTGGCCTTGGAATTATCTGGCTTGTTTTCCTCTGTAGTCAGGTTCTAAAATATCAAACACAGCTGTAGACAAAGGAAGAGGTTGGTCAAAAAGCCCACCCAGAGATTCCCTAATAAATAGAAATGAAAGTAACATACATAGAATCAAGTAAAGTTTGCTTTGGTACTATAGAATTCCATGAGTCATTTGCATGGGGAACCAGAAGAAAACAATGAAATAAAACAAAAAAACAAACTGGTTAAAGGGCACTCTTTGGAGTCAAGTGAGGAAGCCAAGCATCATAAATTTCCCAGTGGCTGGGCAGAAGGTAAGAGATTGAGGAACACTGCTAAAGAATGTTGCAGGGATTTTCATTTCCAAAAAACTCATGCACCTGTTGATGTATTTTCCAGGCCCTTGGATGATAGCAATTTATGAGGCTATTAGTACTGAGTCCAAGATTTATCAGATGTGCTGTTTGTCTTATAGCCAATATAACCTCACAAAATTTGGGTTGCACTGGGTTAAAATGGAGCGTTCTGCTATTGGAGTTATTCAGAGCATTTAAATCGGTTAATCCTACAAGAACGGTGCATTTAGCCTGCCTATTAGAGGGAGTCTTTAGGGATTCCTACCAGTTGCAGAGCCAGGCTGAAGGGGGCGGTCCATTGCTGGGTGAGGTAAAACAGAGGCAGCAGGGGAAGAGTGAGTCCTGGAGACAAGACGGTGTTTCTCTAATCCATCCATGCCAACCGCAGCCAGCGGCGCTTGGCGCACAGAGAGCGCACGTGTGTGCGGGGGTTCCAGGAAGGGCTGTTGCCAAGAAAAGAGCACAGTAGAAAGAAATGTGAGACAAGATTTGAGGGAGACACTGAGCGACATGTCAACAAATTAAGTTCATCAGGTCAGAGACATAATAAACGGTGTGAAGGAAAAAGAAAAAAAAATAGAGAAAGGGAGAGAAAAAACAAGATCCAGTCAATAAATCCATTCAACAGATGTTTTCACAGTGACGGCCAGGGCCTGTCTGCCTGGCTAAGGAGGAGGTGATGGCAGGAGGCCTGTCAGTTTGAACTGATTGAAAGAAACAAACCTTTAACCTCAAGAGTAACGTCGACTTCGACTCATTTCCTACTTAGATACCAACGTTTTGAATACAGCCCCAGAACTGCCACACAACGTGGGAGAACAATTCAACGCTTTCAAACTGCCAGTGAGGGCTAATTCTGAAAATTCTCTCCTGAATTTGTTTCAGTGAATATTGTTTATGAATTCTATGGATGTCTCTAAAAATGACCAATTACACGATTGTATTTTGACACCTTTCAGTCTTCATATACTGGTATAGAAAAAAATGAGTATTTCATAGTTTGTATGGTATAATGTCAACACTGTAAAATTATTTGGTTTTAAAATATAGTATTAAGTATATCCTCAGTGATTTAACACTGTTATTATATTCTTCATCCTTCTCAACTTACCGAATCAGTGAATCACAGTTTGGAAGTTTATGGAAGATTCACTTAGTCTCTTCCTCTGTCTCCAAGAAAAGATACTCTCAAACACAGATAGGCAGCTTATTTAATCATCAATGCTACACAGCTAGCTTTGTGCAAAAAAAAGTATATATTTTAAAATATATATTTTAAATATATATTGTTTCTTAATTTTATTTAATAAAGATTTAGTTATTAATAAAAATATTTATCAAAATATACATACTACACTGTGAATATTTTCTCTTCAACCTAAGAGAATTCATAAGCTTTATGCTGTTTTTATTTGTCTTTCCTAACGAATATGAAGAATAGCTGAACAGTGGTAAAAAAACATGATAATCTCTTGCAATGTATAAACTGTTGCTCCAAAGGTTGCCAGAGTATTTTTAAACAAGTCTAATTCTTGTAATTTGATAAATGTGTGTGCACTTCTGCTTCTGCTTCCTACCTGACTAGCATTTGTTCTTTTAAGACTTGAGGCAGACATTACTTCTCCTTAGTTAAGGCCTTGCCTTAACCTTCCTGCTAGACTAGGTGCTCCCCTTCTACCCAACATGTGCCATCACAGGTCATACTCATCCTGTATTTCCACCCAAGGCTTGCTACATGCTAGGTGTACAAATGACACTTGCTGAGAAACTTACTGAGAAAGCTAACAAATCTGTATACAATACAACTGTACTCATTGCATATCACATGGTTTTATGTAATTGTAGCTTTCTCTGTACATGATATGAGTTAATGCTGCATATAAACCTATAAATTGGGATTATAAATATAGATTTAATTACAGACCATAAGCAAAGATTTCTGAATTTAGAAAAAAGTAAGAATGATTTAAAATTAACTTTAAAATAGGCAATAGTTAATGTATATGTTGTTACTTCTGTTTTGCTCTACAGAATAATCAAACCATCAATCAATTGGAAGGTATATGTCACATACCCAGGCTTTGGGCATTTGCTTTGATGATTGGGATGGATTGGTCAGGGACCTATTCTAGCTACAATGGTTTATACAGTTTTACAAGAGTCTAACTCTCCTGTTTTCTTGAGTGCCTTGTGTTCAATGTCCTGAGGACACAGCAGTAAGATTAATATAGTCCTTCCTCATATGGAACTTACTGTTACAGGGAATACAAATATATAATTATGATTTGGAGGGTTCTGTTGGGAAAAGGAAGCTTTTCCATATATGATCTATAATTTCTGGGTGCATGTTTATCTGATTTTTTGTAATATCCATCTCCTCCCTTTCTTTCTACTGTAATTTCTTCAACTCCGGTGTAAGACAGGGCAAAAGATTCCTAACTGATTACCCAACTTCTAATACCAAACAGTTCTATTCCTTCCTGCAAGAATTCTCTTCCTGAAGCCCTGCAGTAAGCAAGACATAAACACAAAAAGACTCTGAAGGTCAACCCAGATTTGAAGAACCTCTACAGTCTGTCATTTGTACGCTCCTTTACCTGAGGCTAACCTACATTTTAAGCCTTAGATCATTTATTCCTTTTCTAAGTTCTAGCCAAATAGTGTCCACTGAACATCATTCCGAGGAATATCATTCCGAGGGCTGCAGTATGACTTTCATGGGCCCTGTGCAATTTTATCATTGTGGACTCCAAAAAACAGTATTAAAAACTACACTTTAAGCCTGCATTGGCATACATTGGATTCATTATTATATATTCATATTATTAGATTCATTTTCTTCTAAGAAATTAAAATGTAAAATGTGTCGTGGGCCCCTAACAGTATATCATAGGCTCTGGGCACTGTGTTTGCTGTGTCTCACGGATATATTGACCATGATCATTCATGCTTCTTCCAAGCCATCCTTTCTAGATCACCCCTCTATGTGTGGCTATGAAGCTCCACATTCAGCTCTACACACACCTTCTAAGGTCCACTTAAAATTTCACAGTCTCTTTTGAACACTCACATTAATTGTGCTTTCCCCTTCTGTTACATTCCCATCACATTTTATTTTTCTCTCTCCTTTTCCTGCCATAGTCTTTTATATATTAGAGTTATTGCATGCAGTAACTATTTCTTGAGCTCACACTCCATGCTGGACACGTTGCTAGTGTGCAGAACCTTTTTTATGCTTATTCTCTAGTGAGGAGACAGATACTAAATACAGACATGCATCCCATAACAATATTTTGGTCAAGGATAGACCGCATATATGACACTGGGCCCAGAAGATTATAATGGAGCGCAAAAATCCCTTTCACCTACTGACGTACTCGCCTTCCTAATGTCATAGCACAATTACTTTAGTTTTAATAATTTAGTGTAGCCTAAGTGTACAGTGTTTATGAAGTCTACAGTACCATGCAATAATGTCCTAGGCCTTCATGTTCACTCATCAGCCACTCACTGACTCACCCAGAGCAACTTCCAGTCATGCAAGCTCCACTCAGGGCAAGTGCCTGATCCAGGTATATTATGTTTTACCTTTTATAATCAACTGTATTTTTATTTTACCTTTTCTATGTTTATATACACAAATTGCCTACAATATTCAGTATAGTAACATGCTGTACAGGTTTGTAGGCTAGGAAAAGTAAGCTATTACATATGGCCTAGGTGCATAGTAGGCTATACCATCTAGGTTTGTGTAGGTATACTCTATGATGTTCGTACAACAAGGTAATTAATTCAGGATGATATGAAAAACTTAAAAAAAAAACCTGATGAAGAGGTTCAGGGAAATTTTGTTTAAGAAAGCGATATTTAATTTTAAAAATGAAAGACAAATTGGAATTAACCAGGTGACAAATGCAAGGAGAAGCTCTAAATACATTTTGCATGTGTGTGTGCATGCACATTTGTGTGTGTGTAAAATGATCTGTCCTTGTATAATGTTCAAAGCTCGTTGAACCAGAAACTGGATATAACTCATCTTTTAACTTATTTTCTGCTGCATTTTATATATTTTCTCACACTTTCTAGAAGATACACTATTTTATTTGTGCATTAAGCAAATGCAATAGATATTTGGAACTTAAAGGCCATGTTTCTTTTTTTTTTAATCACATGGCCATGTTTTAGATGATTGGGGTTACTAAACATTTTTTCTCTTAATGAGTAGTTTGATACTGTAAGGACTCCATTTAAATAACACCACCTACTACCTTTCTTTTTTTTTTTTTTTTTAAGTAAATATTTATTGCTTTACTTGACCTTCACTGAAACCCTGTAAGATAAAACAGTTTGCTAATTCAAAAGCATTATGTAAATGTTACATGACAGTATAACATTTCACAATTCAGTAAGCAGCATCCTACCTGTCCAGTGTCTACCAGAAGGAATATGGCAATATAAGTAAGAAATAACTACTTGTTCAATATTAATTTGTTCGTTACTTGTAAATGTTCATCCAATAGCTATTGTTCAACCAAAAGGCAACAGTCCTTGTCCTGCATTGTACAGACAGCAAAGCAGATTTAGGATGTTGTGGGTTGACACCCAAAATTTAGGCACTTGCACCTTAACTGCAGTTAGTAAGTTCCATGAAGAGATGACCTTTGGCTGCTATATATTCCCATGCATATCTTTCCCATGCAGTGTTTCATACATAGTGGGCTTTAATAATATGTATTACTCAATTTAAAATAAATGCATAATAAGGAGATATATATAATCATTCTTAAGATCGTATTATAAGGATAGGATAAAACAAGAAAACATATTATAAGCAATCACAACACAAAATAATCAAGAAATGGCTGAGAAAAAAATATGAGAAATAGAGTCCAGACAAAATGATCACCAAAGGACAAAATCCTAAAATTATTTTGTGTTGGAGCCAAGAGATAATGTGAGGAAAATTTCAGTGATTTGAGGATTATTTTTCCTTTGTACTTTTATGTCATTTCCAAGTTTTCTGCATATTACCTACATTAAAACTGTAATTAAGAAAAAATGGTAAATGTCATTTAAATGAAACAGTCAAATCTTCTAAACACTTTATTAGGACAGATTCATAATTATTGGAACTATGAACAGAGATGGGCCAAACGTTTTTGAACTTTCTTTCAAAAATCGTACTATAGAAGAAAGAAGTTTATTCACTTTCAAAGAGTTGATTGCAATTATGCACTTTTACAAATGAAATGTGGCTTTCAATGTCTAAGAAGAGTTATAACAATCCAGTAAACCACATATTATTATACTGCATGTTAATCACTGAGTTATCATTAAATGCCAGGTCACTTTTATTTTAGGATAGATATCCAGCCTCGTTAACAAAAGCATTCTTCTTGAATGCTTTTTTGTGTTGTCTCTGGAATGGATTGAAATGTTTCACTAAACCAGTTTTTTTTACCATTAGTAGTTATAATGAGAGATAATTTTATTCATGTTTATACTTCTAAGTAAGTATGAAAGAGCATGTGTCTCTCTTACAGTGCCGAAAAATTAAAACGTCGAACAGGTCAGAATCTACTGTTAACAAAAATTAGAGGAATATCCAAGTTAACACTTTACTTATTGAGCACCATTAGAAAATGTGTTATCCCCCCCTTAAATGAATAGTTAACATGCTCCCCACAAAAGCATTTTTTATTAACATTTATTTTACATATTCTTTATTGAGTCTATTTTTTATGCAGTAAAAGTCTTTCTTTTCCAGCTGATTCAACTGGGGACTTGGTTTTGATGGCTTATTTTGCCAGATTGTCATTCCGGAAAATACTCTCAGCTAACTGAGACGTGTAAGACAACTTTTCATTATATGATGTGGTCTAAGGCCACTGTGCCCAAACATCTGTCCACTCCCACTGATAAAATTCATGTAATTACTTTGACAGAAGAGTTGTTATGCACCTATTTTGTAAATTCCTCAATATTACCTAGTAAAACATCAATACCTTTGTGGCCCCTCCATTCTAAGTGGTAGCGCATAGGCATTGCTATTATTTGAAAGTGGGTAGGGATAGTTCTAGAAGGTCTTTGTATGACAAGCACAATGTTCTGGCTTAGAATGAAGTATTTTCTTGGGGGTGGCCTGCTAATGGAGACTATGAGGTGCTAAAGTCCCTGGGTTAAGGAAATCACATGGTTCCATGTTTTGTAATAACAGTAATTTCTTTGTTCTGTTTTGTTTTGTTTTCTTATTGCTATCGCACAGGGACCAAATGCATAGCTTCTGGGTTTTCACTTTGCTCTGGATGATCACATTTGCTTCCTGACCTGTGGGTGGTTACTCATGGTCTATAATCAATATCATCATGCAACTTTAGCAAGAGCAAATAACAGAAATCATAAATCATAATGCATACTCTGAAAATACAGAGCAAGAGACACTCATAGACTACTTTGAGGAGAGTAAATTGTTTTAACACTTTAAAGAACAATTCACAACATTTTGTACAAATAGTTTGTATTGACTGTAAACTCTAGCAAATATGGTGAGTGAAAAAACAAGCAAAAGAATATATGAAAAAATTTTATTTCCAAAATTTGCAAATTAATATCACATATTAAGTATGTTAATGAATTAATAAAAAGTAAAGACATACATGAAAAAATAAACAGCAAATTCAGAAGAGAAGGAATGGGAGCGACAATGGGAGAGAGATACATGGGAAACTTGAATTGTACCTGTAGTGTTCTATTTCTTAAGCTGGATGTTATGAGTGTTCATTGTTGTAATATCTATACCTGTTAATTGTTTAATAATTTTTCAAAAATAGAATTAATGCTTATGGCATGTTTGTCATATATAAAACACCAATATTATTATAATAACTAACGTTCCACATACAGATACCTTTATTGTAAACACTACATTTTTGTAGAAGAAGAAGAAATTAAGAGAGAAAAAGTAAATATAAATGAAAAAAGAAAACAAAAATAGGCTGGGCACAGCGGCTCACACTAAAATTGCAGCACTTTGGGAGGCCAAGGCAGAGAAACTCTTGAGCCCAGGAGTTCAAGACCAGACTGGGCAACATAGGGAGATCCTATCTCTATAAAAAATTAACACAAAAATTAGTTGGCATGGTGTCACATGTCTGTAGTCCCAGGAGGCTGAGGAGGGAGGATCACTTGAGTACAGCAGGTTGAGGCTGCAGTGAGCCATGATCAGGCCACTGGACTCCAGCCTGAGTGACAGAGTGAAACTCTGTCTCAAAAAAAGAAGAAAAAAAAGAGCATAAAAATACGTTTGGTAACACATTTTTTTTTACTAAGGTAAAGTATGTGAATTTACTTTTACATCATATATTCATAAGATATACATTAATCTGTACCAACTATGAAATAATTTCACTAATAGATAAATGAACACAGTAATATGTATAATTAAGTATATTTTGTCTTTAAAATTTCAACATATTATCTTTTTAAATTCACTCAGTAAGAAAACCATTAATGATACTACAGGGAATGAAAAATTAAGAAGATTATAAATTGGGAACTTGATATGATGATTTGAAATAAAAGAATAAATAAATTAAAACATTATTAAAATTAAATGTAATTATAATTAAAATTAAATTAATTAATTAAAATGCAAACTTTAAGAAAATAATTCAATTCAATAGTATGAACCAATCTCTTCAGGTGCAGAAGAAAATACCAGAGCTTCTCATATTTAATTTTTAAATTAAAATACAAGAAAGCAAATTAATTATACTAGTATTTGATATATGGATAGATACTAGCATTTCTACCCAATTCCTGCATCGAAGGTCACATATATAAACTCTATGAAGATATCCTAATATAGGAAGAAGAGTCTAATTTCAAAATTTACTATACTACACAGGTACAGTAATTAAAACAATGTGTTCCTTGCTTAAGGATAGATAGGTAGATCAATGGAATTGAATTGAGAATCCAGAAATAAACTCTTACACTTACGATGAATTGATTTTCAACAAAGGTGCCAAGACAATTCAATAGGGCAAAATATTTTTAAAATTCTTCTTCCATGAAGGACTTTGTAACAAATACAACAGGGACAACTGCGTAACCACCATGACATTTTTGAAAAGGAATACAGTAAAGCTCCATTCCTCATGCCATACACAAAAGTTAACTCCAAATGGATCACAGAACTAAATGTAAGATCTAAAACAAGAATATTCTCAGATGAAATAGAGGAGTACATTTTCTTGCATATAAGACCAAAGGCAAAAGTGACCAAAAAAATAGGTTACTTAAGCCAGGCGAGGTGGCTCACACCTGTAATCCCAACACTTTGGGATGCCAAGGTGGGTGGATCACCTGAGGTTAGGAGTTTGAGACCAGCCTGGCCAACATAGTGAAACCCCATCTCTACTAAAAATACAAATATTAGCTGGGCGTGGTGGTGTGAGCCTGTAATCCCAGCTACTAGGGAGGCTGAGGCAGGAGAATCGCTTGAACCCAGGAAGCAGAGGTTGCAATGAGCCGAGATCGCGGCATTGCACTCCAGTCTGGGCGATAAGACAAAACTCTGTCTCAAAAAAAAAAAAAAAAAAAAGAAAAGAAAAGAAATGAAAAAAATAGGTTAATTAGGCTTCTTCGAGGTTAAAAAATGTTGTGCTTCAAAGGACACCGTAAAGTAAGTGGAAAGATAACCCACAAGTTAGAGAAAATATCTGCAAATCACATAGCTGATAAGAGACTTATATCCAGAATATGTAAAGAATCCTTATAACACAATAATCAATACTAAGAGGCAATCCAATTTAAAATGAGGTGAACAGATAAAGATAACAGGCAACCCGATTTAAAACTGGGTAAAAGTTCTGAACAGACATTTGTCTTAAAAAGAGAGGCATGTGAAAAGATGCTCACTTCATTAGCCATCAGGGATTTGTAAATCAAAACCCCAACAATTTACAACTTCACACCAATTAGAATGTTTATTATAAATAAAAGCTAAACAGCAAATGCTGTGGAAGATGCAGAGAAATTGGAACTTTCATATGCTGGTAGGGGTGTAAAATGATGCAGCCACTTTGGAAACAGTTTGTGCTTCCTCAAAGGGTTAAATATAAAGTTACCATATGACCCAGCAATTTCAGTAATATGTATACACCTAAGAAAAATGAAAAAATACTTCCACATAAAAACTTGTACTTGAGTGTTCATGGCAGCACTATTCGTGAAAGCCCAAATACAGTCCAAATGTCCACCAACTGATAAATGGATAAAAAAGTATGCTATATCCATAAAATAGAATATTATCTAGACATAAGAAGGAATGAAACACTGATACATGCTACAACATGAATGAACCTTGAAAACATAAGAGAATAGTCACAAAAGACCGTATACAGGCCAGGTGCGGTGGCTCACAACTGTAATCCTAACACTTTGGGAGGCCGAGGCGGGTGGATTGCCTAACCTCAGGAGTTCGAGACCAGCCTGGGCAACACGGTGAAACCCCGTCTCTACTAAAATGCAAAAAACTTAGTTGAGCGTGGCGCCGTGCACCTGTAATCCAGTTAGTTGGGAGACTGAGGCAGGAGAATTGCTTGAACCTGGGAGGCGGAGATTGCAATGAACCAACATCACGCCATTGTACTCCAGCCTGAGCAACAGAGCGAGACTCCATCTCAAAAACAAAAAACAAACAAACAAAAAATACACACTATACAATTTGATTTACATAAAATATGCAGAACACACAAATTTATGGAGGCAAAAAGTAGATTAGTGGTTGCCTAGAGTTGTAGGAGGATGAAGTTACCACTAATGGGTAGTTTCTTTTGGGGGGTGATGAAAATGTTCTAATATTGACTGTGGTGATGGCTGCACAACTCAGTGACTATATGAAAACCCACTGACTTGTACATAGAAATGAGTAAACCATATAGTGTATGTGAATATACTAATAAAGTTGTTAAAAACAACACTTTTAAAAATCATAGTAAAAAAGTTTCTATCCACTAACTCAAAATTAATTTTAAAATAACATTTATTTCATTTTTATCCCCTTTCTTAATTTCTATTGGTGTGCATGTTTTGTAACACATCAGATATTGATGTAGTGATACATTATATAGTTTGTAAATATATTTTTTATATTTGTACATCTGTACAATTGCATATGTGTGTGTGTTTATGCTAAAATAGTTTTATCGCTTGTAATTTTAAGACATTGTCCCAGCACTTTGGGAGGCTGAGGCGAGTGGATCACTTGAAGTCAGGAGTTCGAGACCAGCCTGACCAACATGGTGAAATCCCTTCTCTACTAAAAATACAAAATTAGCCAGGCATGATGGTGCATGCCTGTAATCCCAGCTATTTGGGAGGCTGAGGCAGGAGAATCACTTGAACCTCGGAGGCAGAGGTTGCAGTGAGCTGAGATTGCGCTGTTGTATTCCAGCCTGGGCAACAAGAGCAAAATTCCGTCTCAGAAGAAAAAAAAAAAAAAAAATTGTAAATCAACTCATGGGAGGTGGAAGGTGAAGTGCTCAGTAAAAATTTGGTTAAGATAGAGGGTATCTTCAACAAACATGTGGGGATCTTTACTATCCCCCTGCCTCCTCCCTAGCTGTGGATAGCATTTCTGAATTCCAGTATGCAAGTGCGGTTCACAGTTCAGGGAAGTTGGATTAACAGGTGTATGCTCACCAGCAACAGAATGTGCTCACTATTTTCTACCAATCTTCCCTCTAGGGCCAAGTGGTGGCCCTTGTAACAGTGGTGAGCCTCTAAGGAGATGAAGTATTACCCCCAGGTACTCACTGGTCACTTCCAGTGAGGGTAGGTTACTCTCTTCTCAGGTTCTTCTCATTTTAAACAGGAGTCTTTACCTAGCACATTTTTCATGCCAGAGAACAAAATACCAAAATAAATGTACTAATGAGAGGTGAAATTTTGCAAATCAAATATTGTTGTTTTCAAATCATGAAGAATCCATAAACCATAATGTGACTTACAAGACAGGGCTATTGGTAGCTGAATGCTACAAAGCTTTCAGCTAAAGTATCACCAACAGAAGCAGAGGGAACTGGATTCAAGAGTAACCAGTGTTTGTATGCACACACAATGGGAGAGAGAGTGTGTGTTTAGTTAACCCATGATTCTGGATTGAGGTTTCGGGACTTGGTTTAGTGTTGGCATTGACCTATGTGAAGCTGCACCTATTTAACAACAGTTTCTCAACTGGGTAGAATGTTGGTAAAAGTTATTACCTATATACAGAATATTTAAATTGCTTCTGGTATCCTCAGACATAAAGGTTCCAGAAGAAAATAAATCACTAATTTGGTTGCACTATGCATTTATATATATGAAAACTAGTTGCTTTAGAAATGTTTAAAATTCAGCTGCCTTGAAGCATTCTTGGAAAATAACCACTTTCAATCAACAGGAATTTTTCTGCAGTACCAAATACAAAAGAAACTATATTTCAATTTTGAAATTAAATAAATAACAAGTCCACAATGAGTAATTTCTTTTGCAATGGAAAAGTAAAGAAAACAAATTATACTTTTGTTCCTTCATTTGTTTTTTAACTTCTATATTTTTACAATTGCCTGTAGAAAAAAATGTTCAAGAGAGCAGACTGAAATTATTTTAATTACATAACAGCCCAGAGAAAGATGAAATTATACAATGGCCTAGATTAGCATCCTTGTGTGGTTGGCAGCCAATGGACAGTACAGGATGAACAATAGAGCTCTGGTCTAGAAATAATAGCCTGAAGAGAAGGAGGGGAAAAAGAGGTTTCATTTGAATATGATGGATCTCTTGAGCATTTCCTTTATTCCTCCGTCTTGATAATTAAAGCCTAGATATAAAATATCATAACGAGAGAGATGACAAGCAATATAAATCATTTCTATTTAAGACACATGAATTGGATAGATTTATCTCGAATAGATATTCTCAGTCTAGGATCTGTGGAAGAATTCTAGTGCATATAAGACTCCTGAAATTGTGTGCAAAATGATACGAGAATGTGCATCTCTGAATTTTGCTGAAGATGTAGTCCATAGTTTTCATCAGAGGTCATTAATTTAAAAAATAATATTATGAAGCACAGCTTTAAGGAAAAAATGGAGTAAGTGACCATAATAAAATCTCACTAATTGCAACTTTTAGGTTTCTCTGTTAATACACTAGATTTAACATCAATTATACATCATGAATGGATTTTTTAAAACCTATGGGTTCAGACATATCACATGTTGGGTCAAGTAAGTAGGATCCCAATTCTTTCAGGATCCGAAATTAATCTTTATACCCTCTCATTCCAAGAAAACATCTTACTAAACATAATATTAGGAGAATCACATTTTTCATCACTGGTGTCTAGACCCAATTGCTTGTATGCAAATTACCAAGCACGTCAAACTCAAGCGAAGTTTGACTTTATCTCTATTTTACCCTTTCTCCCAAAGCATGCCTGGGTCAAAGGAAAGATATTCCAAATATCTTTTGTCATTGAACTACGAGCCAATTACTGATAGTTTATGTTAAAATGCTTGGCTAACAAAAAATTTTAAAAATAAAAATAAGACAGAGAGAGAATATTGTTTAACATGTATTTATTTTGGCATTTAAACAGAAGTAACTGCTTTTAAAAAAAAAACCACTTTCCCCTTAGAATAGATAAGCGTTTGAGGAAGCACACAGCTCAACCCATAGCATGGAAGAAAATGTCTTAAATAGAATGAAGCCTAGTCACTGTGGGTCAGAATTGAAAACTGTGGTTTTCTCCACAACCAAACCTTTAAACAGTAATACGCTGGTGTATTTGCTAAGATGAATGTAACATAATATCTAAAAATACTTTGGTTTTTGAAAAGAATGTCTCTTTTAAGTATTTCCTTGAACTTAAAAATAAATATCACAAAAGGCATTGATAACTTTTGCAATTATTTCTTGGCTTTCATGGAACTCATTCTTTCATTCATATATCCATTATATTAAGAGCTTACTGGGTGTTAGGAACTGTAGTCGAAATTAGAAGATACAATGGTAAACTCAACAGATCAAGTCACTCTTCTTCTGAGTTTACAATCTGGTGAGGGAGATAAATATTCATCCAGTTCCACACAAATCATTATAAAAGAGCAATGGAAGTAAGAGTTATGAAGAGTGGTACAGGGTCCTAAATTATGAGCAACCAAGAAAAGCTCCTCTGAGCCAAGAGATGAAGAATGAGAAGGATTTAGCTTGGCAAAGAGAGAAAGAAGAATGTTCCATGTAGATAGTATAGCATGTGGAAAGTCACTCTGGTGATAGGGCACCTGGTAAATGCCACAGACCAGGTGCAAGTCAACATGGCTATTCGTAAGGGTGAATAGCCCTTATTCATAAGATTCCCTAAGACTGCTGGTTATGGAGATTCTGGGGAATGAATAGAAGGGTGGAGATCACGCAGCACTTGCACCTTATCTAAAGAGGCTGACTCTCAAACCTAAGAGCAATAGCAAGTCAACAAATAGTTTCAGATTCCAGGAGTTTGGGCCTGAGGATTGAATGTTTAACAGGGTTGATAAGAACAAATTTACATTAGAAATGATTATTCCAGCAGAAAAATGACATATATTTTGTGTAGAATAGGCAACTTAATCTTCACACACCTTCCTACACAAATTAAATGATGTTATTTAAAAAGTGCACAGGATTCAGAAAACAAACTCCTGAGTTTGTACTCCAGCTCTACCATTTTACAAAGAAGTAAATAAGGAAAACTTTACTTGAACTCTCAGAGCACCTCTATAAAATAAAGAAATGACAATGTATCTGATAAGCATTTTTTCTTCCAGAATAAGTGGTTTATCTGCAAAAAGACTAACCTAATTAGCATTGTTATTTAAACATTCATAGTATCATATATTTCTCCACATAGGATAAGGAAATTAATCATTAATGTATCATTGTTACCGATGATTTATTTTTTTAAAACTCAAATCGACCCTATTACCAAAATACATTATAACAGCTGTTATTGAGCCAATCTTCTGCCTTCTTTCTGATCTCCATGACTGATGCCACAGTCATCAGTTATGACTAGTCACAACTAGATATTGTTTAGTAGTCTTTACCTACTTCATTAACCACCTACTATGGTGCTTCTCAGCCTCCATGCTCATTTAGCTCCTTATCCAGAATCATGCACATGTTGATTTTTCTTACATATATTTTCATTATAATTTACTAAGATTTCTATAATAGTAAATCTTCTTGCATAAATGCCCTACATCCTTATGAGGATGACAAGACAAAACTTTCTAAATCTGTTGTGATGGCTCTATCCTTTTGAAAAATTCATTGTAATTGATAAATAAGAGTCATATATATTTATGGTGTTAAACATGATGTTTGATCTATGTATACATTGTGGAATGGCTAAGTCAAGCTAATTAACATATATATTGCCTCACATGCTTAATTGTTTTGTGTCTCTATTCTTATGTATCTTCTAACAATTGGTTTCTGAAATAGTCTCTGTATTTAGTCTCATGGGTCAATAATTTTTATGAACTCATCTGCAATGCTCATCACCAAACTATTATCCTAACAACACTGTTTAATAATTTGGCCTACAGCAACCAAAGGTAGGCAGATTCTGCTAAGTGGTCTCATTAGTTGTCATAAATTGTCACATCTGTCAACAGTCAAATTTTTCCTTATGACACTCATTTCTCACAATTATTTTTAGTGGTTGCTGCCCACAAAATAGACTCTTCCGTTCTGCTATACAACTTGCATTGCTTTTGCGTCAAGTTATGTTAACTTCAGTTACCTGATTTTAACTATGCTCATCAAATGGAACAAAGAACAAATGGATAATATAATATGATTAGACAAGGCTTAACAATTTGGTTTAAGACCTTGTCCGGTATTATTTGGTTTTAGTGCAACAGATTCAACTCTAAATAGAATCAATAGAAACAAAGTAAATCTCACTAAAATAGTTCCTGGCTTACATGAATAAACTCTTGCATATAAAAGTTGTTTCATCTCCTTAAAAAACGTAAAATAATATTATTATGCACATTTATGCACATGCTATTTTAATTTGTAAAGTATCAAAAATTGCTATTCAAAATTATACTCACGAGCCAAATAAGCAACATAAATAATATGTTAAAGTGGTTATATTCAATTATTGGAAAGTTTAACTTTATTTGATTTATAACATGTCAATGAACTTGCAATACCTAGTATTTACTGTCATTGCTTATCATCTGCTTGGTTCTTCAGCAGAGTCGTCATCATCATATTTGTTCACAACTTGAGTAAAGGCTAAAACAGTTCTCATCATTCTTAGATGTTAACTAAGCTTGTTATTGCTTATACCTGCAGATTTTAAATCATGCTTTTAGTAATTAGTAGCTATTTATAAATTGACACTGAAACAGGAATTATTGTAAACCTGCAGAATAAGTGACTATGGCATTCCACAATAGCTCTATGCACTGCTATTTGCTTGTCATGCAATAGTCCCACTTGCTAGAGCCCATCCCTTCTCTAGAACATGGAGTTTGAAGTCCGGTTGGTAGAGAAGGTTGTTGCCACTGATGAAAGAGAAAAAACTGAAAGCAGTTAGTGAAAAAATTGGTCAACATCTTTAGGGACTTTAACTTAATCAGAAAACAATGAGAAGTCCCTGACATATATTAAGGAATGAAAAAATGTGATTATATTTAAATTTAAGGAGGACTTAAAGTACCCCCACTTCATTAAATTGGGATTCAAAGACTGGCTATGGGCAAACCTGATGAGCCATGACCAGTGGGGCCAAGGGGTTTACTACACATCCTTCATCCTGCCCACTGGCCCACTACATCCACTGGGCATTTGCATTGGTTGATATGAGTTTGATTTATCCTTGTTTGGTTGATTGTTTTCCTGAAGAAAATAAAAAAGAATTCTGGTGAGAAATGAGAGAAGAGATGGGAAAAACAGGGAATGGACAGCAGCAAACAAAGTGTATTCTCTCTTGAGCCTGGTGAATGGCTATTTGAGCTCCAAGAGAAAAGGCCTGCAGGAAGAAGTAAAAAGAACTGTGTCGTATGAGATTTACAGCACAGGTGAAACAGTTTGGAAGACAGTGTTCCTCTCATTTGTGACAAAAAATGTCATTGAGGGCTAAAAGGAATGAAGAGTCACTTTGCACTCTGAGGATTGTAAAGTTTGAGAACTGCAAAGCAGCAACCCCAAGTGTGGGCAGGGGAGGTGGGTGTGGCAGATCACTGCTGGTATGGGTGGCTGTCAACTGAGCACAGACTCATTCCTCAACACGTGCAAGACTCCCTCAAGGAAGACCCAGAAGTACCTAAGAGGCACTGATTATTATGTTAGGACTATTGTGATACCAGGAGGTTAGTAATCAAAACTAATATTAACTTATTTGTAAACACTAATCAACCACTTGGGTTATTCAAATCCAGTAGTCAGACTACTAGAGACTTTGCATTAACTTAGTTGACAGTAGCCAGAACCAGAATTGCAGCAGTGGGTGGGAGAGAGGAAGGTGGACCCCGGAGACATTTAGAAGGTGGAATCAACATGATTTGTTGAATTGAGAAGATGTTCTCTCCACTTTGGGGCAATGAGGAGCAATGATGATGACAGTTAAGTTACTTAATTCCTTAAAGCCTCAGTTGCCCCATCTTTTGAATTTGTAAATTTTCCATAACAAGAGTATCTACTGCATAGAGACTGTTGTCAAAATTAAATGAGATGATCCACTTAAAATATTTAGGACAGTGTTAAGCATATTCTAGGCATCCAGACATACTGAGAATTATTACTACACCTGCAGAAGATATTCAGAAGATGAGTAAATCAAATTGCCAATTTTAGGAAGTACTATTTGTATGCAAATTTGAAATGCATGATAACTTTTGTGACTGTTAGTTTAAAATCTATATTTATTTATATGGGTAAATATACACATGTATATATATATATTCCCAATTGGCTAATCTTTATCACTGAATAGTAAAGCAACAAAATGTTCTGCATTAACTTTTTCTCTATTCATGTGCTCTTTTTTGTTATTTAAACTCGAGTGGCTTTCCTTGTTAGGGGCATAGCATGTACATTTTCACTTTGCTTAGCTCATCAAAGAGCATTTGATGTACTTCCAGCTCCTAGGTATGAATGCCAACCCTCTGTTAGATGAACAGATACTATTAACATAGACATTATCCCCACTATGCAGAATGTTAATGAGCTAATATTCTGAATATTTAACCTCCTTTGGGCTTTGATTATGTGTGAATATTTTTTTTACCAGTATATGTATGTGTGTGTGTGTATATATATATGTATGTATGTATGCATATATATGTGTTTGTGTACATATCTGTATATGTTTGCATGTGTGTATGAATGATGCAAGCATGTGAAAATAATCATTTTGAAGTAAAATTACGAGCTTGCATTTAAGACTTTGAATAATTAAACCAACATAAAAGTAACATAAGATGAAACATTAACAAATTGTGATCACAGGTAACCAAAATCCTTCTTCCCTGACTGATATGGTTTAGCTGTGTCCCTACCCAAATCTCACCTTGAAGTGTAGCTCTCATAATTCCCACGTGCCATGGGAGGGACCTGGGGAGAGGTAACTGAATCATGGGGATGGGTTTTTTCTATGCTGTTCTCGTGATAGTGAATAAGTCTCCTGAGATCTGATGGTTTTACATAGGGCAGTTCCCTATGAGCACATGCTCTTTTGCCTGCTGCTAGGTAAGACGTGTCTTGCTCCTCTTTGCCTTCCACCATGATTGTGAGGCCTCTTCAGCCATGTGGAACTTTAAGTCCATTAAACCTCTTTTTCTTTATAAATTACCCAGTCTTGGGTATGTCCTTATCAGCAGCATGAGAACAAACTGATACGCTGACATTTCTCAGAAGACACCCCTGAGTGTAGGAGGACGCTGGCAGAACTCTGGCTTAAGTCTTGGGAGAGGGTGAAGCATAGAATCAGAGGGCAAGGCTGGGTGCTGTGGCTCATGTCTGTGATCTCAACGCTTTGGGAGGCCAAGGTGGAAGGATTGCTTGAGGCCAGGACAATAGAGGGCAAGAAAGGTACTTTATTATATGATAATCTCTAAAATTCCCCCATTTGATTCTAAACGTGTAAGGGAGAACAATGTGTCTGGTTTATTCACAGTCAATTCCCCAAGCACAAATACAAACATATTATAGTGTCCAATTAATTTTTGTTGAATAAGTGAATTAAGCTATAATATTTGGGGTTTCAAAAACTCTGAGATGTGTTTCCAAATTTTAATCTAGTTCTTAAAAAATACTTGTTAAAAAGATATAATTTAACCCATTCTGTCAATGAGAAAAAATTAAGTTTTCTGACTTGAAAGTGTCATGTCAAATTATAGAGCAATTAAATATCTGGAATTGAAACAAACTCCATAATACGCATCCATAAAAAGGAATGAGATCATGTCCTTTGCAGGCACAAGGATGAAGCTGGAAGCCATCATCCTCAGCAAACTAACACAGGAACAGAAAACCAAACCACACTGCATGTTCTCACTCATAAGTGGGAGTCGAACAGTGAGAACACATGGACACAGAGAGGGGAACAACACACACACCAGGGCCTGCTGGGGGGTAAGGGAGTGAGGGGAGGGAACCTAGAGAATGTGTCAATAGGTGAAGCAGATCACCATGGCACACATATACCTATGTAACAAACCTGTACATTCTGCAATAATATAAAGAAAAAAAGAAAAATAAAAAGAAACAAAGTCCAATGCTCTTTTTTCTTGGTTGGGAGTTTGTTGTTAACATTTATGTGATTTTCTGAATATTTTAAGTCATATGTATGTATATATATACACGTGTGTATGAATGTGTGTGTGTGTGTGTGTGTGTGTGTGGAGAAAGAGGAGAAAGAATGAGTGTGATTTAATCTACACAGAGGATTTAGTTTCTTTTTCTGAGTGTTTCTGTGTACCGCATATAGTAGGAAACTGTGTTTTCACTGTCCAGTAGCCACACTTGCTAGGAGAGTCCAAAGACACATCAGCTAATGAGACCTCTCCCCTCCACCCAGCACTCTTTCATAACTAGAATCTTGTCCTCCAATATTCCATTCATAGCCCAAACCGCTCGCCATTCAAGTTGTCTAACTCCCTCTCTCCCAGTACTCGGACTTGTAGACGTCTTCTGGCTTCCATTCTCTTCAGCCTTCTTCTGGCTTATTTCTGTCGCTTTCCAGCATTAACTCTATCGTTTATCACTTCAGGGACTCAAAATAATCATGTTTCCACAGGGCGTTATGCAGAAAGCCGTTATGATCATTATTTCTGCAAAAACTGCAAGTTATGATCAGTCTCACTATTTGCTTTGTCTATTTTTAAACATGTGACAGTGTCCTGTTAGAGAAAGCCATGTGGGCACACAAATCGGTGCTGCTTGTTAAAAATCCAGTCTTCAGCCTCAGCTGGCCTTTCAAGGCAGCTGGGCAATCTCTGTGTCCCAAGTCCCTTTCCTCCCTCTTTTTCCCCATAACCACCCTTCCAAATCTCCATCATTCTCCATTTTCCATAAACCCTTGACCCCACTCAGCAAATGACCTCACCTTCTACTTCACAAAGGAAATAGACGCCAACAAACAGTAACTCCCTCAACTTCCAGCCCTCTCCTCTACACTCTTATCAGCACCCACATCCATCCTTACCTCTTTTCCTCATTTTTCAGTTGAAGCGATGTCTCTCCTCTTAGCCAAGGCTAATCCCACCACCTGTGATCTGGATTTCATCCCTTCCCGCTCCCTTAGGGATATGCTCCATCAATCATCCATGTTCCTGTATCTTCAGCCTCTCAGGGTGTACTGTCTGTCTCCCCTCAACATACAAAAATGCTCTCATCGCTTCCAACTCAAATACAGACACACAAGTATGCATGTACGTGCACACACACACACACACACACACACACTCCTTTCCCTTCCCTGTGTTCCCTTCAAGTTACTGCCAAAACTTTCTCTGTTCTTTCTCAGCCAAGTTTCTTTTTTTAAGAAAGTTTTCTTCTCATTTTAAAAGTATGACATGCTCATTTTAGAACATTTGGAGATTAATTTCCAAAGAGGAAAATAATAATTGTCCATATCCACCATGCATGAATGAACTGTTAATATTTAATATTTTGAATTTTTTTGTAGTTTTGTTCTTCCCTACCTAAAAAAAGAGCAGGTGTCATACTGAAATAACGATTGGCATCTTGGTTTTTTCATATACTCCGACTATATTCCCATCACTTTAAATACTCCTGAAAAGCATGCCTATTAGTGGCTGTATATTCCTGCATATATTTATAAATATTTTAGTATCTTTTTTATTAGACTGTTGGACTGTTTTCAATTTTTCTGTTCTATAAATAGTCATAAGCATTCCTCCTGAAGATAAATTCGTACCTTTTCTCTCCCCGCATTCATTTCTCTGCTTAGTACAATCTATCCTCCATCACTTCTAAGACTTCCTTCACTTGTAATTTCTTTCTTTAAAGTGACTAGAGACCTCTTTATCTATGTTAAAGATACTTTTCTGTGTTTATCTCACTCAGCTTCTCTGAGGTATATGACATTGTTAGTGATTCTCTCCTTCTTGAAACAGTCTCCTTCGCTGGCTTCCACGCCATCTCGCTGCTTTCCACCCTTCCAGTTCCTCCCTCTCTTTGTGGCTTTTCTTCCTGGGCTTCCTTTTGACCGTTGGCTTCTCTGGGGCTCCACCCCTAGCTCTTGGCTCTATTTCCACACTTTCTTCTTGGGAGTAACCAGTGCCACATCCTTCACTCCTGTGCTGCTGGTTCCCAAGCTGTATACTCAGCCTCCATAACCTCATCTGGGGAGCCTTCTCTGTCTCTCAGCCATACACTTGGATTTATTTTTCCTTTTGTGAGCTCTCAAGGCACCCTCGACCTAACTCTGTCAAGGCACACGTCACTTTCCATTAAGCTGTCATCAGTTGATTTGTTCTTCTCTTCCCAAGCTTTCTCAAACTCAGCACTCTTGACATTCTAGTCCAAATAATCATTTGTTGTTGGGCTCTGTCCTATATATTGCAAGATGTTTAGCAGCACCCTTCACCTCTACCCACTAGATTCCAGTAGCAACCCACCCCAATTGTGATAATTAAACATGTCTCTAGACGTAACTAAATGTCTCTCAGGACAAAGTCCTCCCTGGTTGAGAATTACTCTGCTCAACTGTGAGCTTTGCAAGGGCAGGAGTTCTTTGTTTATCACATTTTGCCCCAAATCCTGTCCAGTGCCAGCACATAAGTGATGTCAAATAAAGAATCATTTCTTTATTTGGGTGAAATACAATGTAAAACTGGGAAAAAGTTAAAATTAGTGGGAACAGCTTGTTGTTTTATGAAGGCATTCAATTTTATTGTCAATCATTAAGCAAATATTTTATTACTAACAAATTTCCTTGATCCATGGTAGGTATCGAAAAAAATCAACGAAGTCTTTAACCTCAGGGTGCTTACAATTTTGCTGGAAAGAAATGAGGCAAACAAGCCATCAGCATGCATATGGAAACTTCATTACGCAAATGAAATGCTAGGTTTGCTGTGGAAATTTATTGCTGCACAGGGAGAATAAGGCAAAAAAAAAAATTAAAAAAAGGAAATCTTTCAGAGAGGATCAAAATTTTATCACATGTATACAAACGACCTGGTTAGCATGAAGGCAAGAAAGATGGGACATTTTCTATTCATGTGGGAAAGACTAGGGAAAGGATTCACATCTGTGGGTCAGTATCTAGGTCTCCTAGGACACAAATCTGCCCAGACATCAATGAAAGGGTTCCTTTCTACTACAGGATTCATTTAGGTCCTGAATATATGTTCTTGTTTTGTTCCAGTGAAACATATCATAATGCCTAGGGGTCTGAAACATTTCTTTTTTTTTTTTTTTTTTTTTTTTTTGGTGACGGAGTCTCTCTCTGTCGCCCAGACTAGTGTGCAATGGTGCCATCTCTGCTCACTGCAGCCTCCACCTCCCAGGTTCAAACGATTCTCCTGCCTTAACCCCCCAAGTAGCTGGGACTACAGGTAGGTGTCACCGCACGTGGCTAATTTTTGTATTTTTTAATACAGATGGGGTTTCAGCATGTTGGCCAGGCTTCTCTTGAACTCCTGACCTCAAGCGATCTGCCCATCTCGGCCTCCCAAAGTGCTGGGATTACAGGCATGAGCCACTGTGCCCAGTCTAAAACACTTCAAATTAATTCAGTTCAGTTAATAAGCATAGGTATATGGGTTCAGTTAATCATTGGAATAGAAGATGCACACCCATTTAGATCACCAGCTGCGAGCAAATGGGTGAGATCCTGCTCCACACTGTATCCCAGTGTGTGGCTCGGGTGGGGAGTGGAGGAGAATTTTGCACCACAGAATACATTTGACAATGTCTAGAGACATTTCTCATTATCTCAATGGGTGTGGAGTAGGGAAGGAGGGTACTACTAGCATTTAGTAAGGAGGGGTCAGGGATGCTGCTAAAATAGTACAATAAACAGAAGAGCTCCCACAATGAGGAATTAATGGGCTGACATTTTGGCTCATCAGTAGTGTCATTAGTGCTTAGGTTGAGAAACCCTACTCTAACCTGTTTATAGATGCACAACACAAATCAGCAAGTTAAGGATCCAGAAGTCCTGCAGATAAATCAATCAATCCCCATTTAATGTGTTTAAACACAGGAACACATATTTAATTTAAAAAATCATATATTATTAAAAATAATTTTACTTGTCTCTTTATTTTTAATTGACTACTAGAAAGTTAAAAATCATATATGTGGCTCACATATTTCCATTGGACAGTACTGATGTATATCATTTCCTCATATCAATAAAACAAAATATTCCATTTGTTGTAAAATACTGAAAACCATTTTTAACGAATGGCAATTGATGTTTTACTTCTATTTCCTCTTCTCTTTTTGTTTATTATAGTATAATTTAGTATTTAACTGCTTGTGATATGTAGGCTATGTGATCTATTTTTTAAAATTATCATCAAGTCTGTGTATACACAAGAGAATACCTTTTTTGCTCCTCAGATGTTTAAAGTCAAATTTACTTTTTCAGCAGCTATTGAAATCAGTGGTATGTTTAAACTTCAAATTCTTCATTTTATCTTTGCTCCAAATCTTATGTTTGTCCCAATTTTGAAATACTAAAAGTAAAAGAACATCAAGGTCAAAGTAGATGAGAATGTCATTCGAGAACGTCCATTTGCGACTTAAGGGTATGACTCTCAAAGGGAAGATGTCAGTCACTTGAGGAGATTCCAAACATACAAATTCAGTTAAGTACCTACAATGGCTTCTTAAAATATGGGAGGAAAATTGTGTTTTCTGTAGTACACAGAAGAATGCTGAAACTTAAAGTCACAAAAGGTAAGGAAGAGGCCACAATACTTGTAATATTCCTAAACAAGGAAAAGTCCCAAATCCTCCAAAGTCAACGAGTCGTGGAGGAAGAATTGTGTAAGCAAAAGTAGAGACAGTATACACACTGTACCTTGGTGAATCTGATACTTTCTTCTTTTTGGGTGTCACAAATTAAATCTGGCTAAGGCTATGTTTTGCAGGCAAGCCAGAGTGCCAGGGTGCCACTGGGTCCTGATTATAGCAAGAACATTTGTGGGCCCTCAAGAGAATCTAGCAGATGCCAGTTAACATGGTAGTAGCAGAGTGTATTTCTTGTTTTTAAGAGCTGTTCTTGATGCTGTTTTTCTCCAAGCCACCCTCCTCCTCTAGTCCAGGAATGGCGGGGATGCCACATTAGTCAAGGCAGGACAAGGTCAGGGCTTGGCCTAAGATCTCCTTGTGGGAGTATGCAAAAGGAAGCAGCTAAAATTAGTAATGGACTGAATGTGTGCCTGTGTTGTGGTGAAAAAGGAGAAAACAGAGGAGTCAACCCAGATCACACTTGCATTGTTCTGCCTGGAGGAAGAGGTAGGAATGTGACACCGTCCAGGGCCCTGGGGGACAGGGATGGGGACTGGGGGTTATTTCTGGAAGGAGAGGGGGAAATATCATAATTTTTCTCCCTTTTGTTTTCAGACCTGTGTGTCGATCTCTCTCCATTGTTTTCTAACTCTTCCAATTTGAAATTCTTCGTAAACATGCATGCATTAGTTCACTATGTCTAAATAAAATGGAAAAATGTTAAAACGATAGAATAGGAAACATACCAGATGTGCTGCTATGCAGAAGATAGATAAGAAAGTCAGAGAGAAATGCAAACTAGATCTGCTCTCACATATCTTTGTCTTCTTAAAGGTCAGTTACTAATATTAATTTGTGCAATCAGAAACTCACCAATGAGCTTCTACCCTTATTGCTACTTTTGATGTATTTTATTTAATTTAAAAAATTAATTATTTGGGGAAACCATGTTTTTGATATATTAATATCTATAATAATCTGATGGAAATAGGAAGTCAGGGATGTAATTACATTAAAACTTATAAAATACCATATCATTAATTGTTTCCTTTGAGCGCCTATTCAGAAATGAAACATTCAAAATATTGTTTTATATAGAAGAAACACTAAAAATAAGAATTGTGTTTCTTTTATAAGGCAAAAATATATATACTCAGTGTATCTGTTTTCTTTGATTGACTTTAAAGTTTCAGGAAAGAATGAAATGAAACAGGTTTTGAAGAAATCATTGAAACAGATGTTATTTATCACAAAATATTTAATATTCTCGATTCCTTATAGCATTTGCTATTCAAATAAAATGTTTAGAATTCGTATAATATGTGTGGATTTCAAAATATGCAATTGTCATTCAAATAGAAACAGTGTAGGATCCATATGAGATATGAGAATTCAAAAGATGTAACTCTTTTTTACTCTTGAGGCAGAAAATGCATACCTTACAAAGGATGTTTAAAGTTCAACAACAGCTTACTAAATGTTAAGACAAAACCAGAGTTTTGGTTGCAAAGAGTAAAGTACGGGTAGAGATGTTTGGTAAAGGCCAGAGGGAAATGGTAATTCTAATTGTTCTACCGAGTTGTCCTTGAATCGTGACAGGTTTGTTACTATGCAGATTTCCGAGCTGCCACCTCCCATGAGGGGATTTCACCCCATGAAGTTACCCAGATACACCCTCATCTCCATCTCTCCTCTTTATTCCTAATTAGCTTGTCCCTGGGTTCTCTCAGGATAGCATTATGGTTGTCCCAAAGTGTTTTTGATTCTGATCCACTGACAAATTAAGCCATCTAATGTTTAGCAAAAACACAAATTTAAGTCACAGAAATGGTAAAGCCTTACAGGCAGCATCCCAAAACTATGCAGACTGGACAGTCGCCGACTTTTATCCTCCTCACTCCATCCACTCTCTGGAGGTGCTGCAGACACCAGTGCATCCATAAATCCACTCAAGGTTTTAGCTTTTGTGCCTTAAGTTCTCCTTATGGCCCCCAAGTGCCTTTTCCTTGAAGTATAATAATAAGCACTAGAAGCAGAACAATTTGGTTGTCAGTATGCATGGAAATGTAGCAGGTCTCCAAAAAGCAGATGCAGGAAAATTGGAGAGGAGCAAACAACCACAGAAAGATGGGTCTGGCACAAGCGACAGCCTGTCCCTTTTCATGGGTTAGTGAGATCCGACTAACCCAGAGCCATGCTCCCAGTCTGCTTCCTTACTTCCAAATGGTGCCTAGCTTGCAACTTATCAGAAAGTGTTCAACTGCTGTTAGTAGCTGAAGTTGAACAGTAAGAAAAAGAGTGAAAGAGAGAAGGCAGGAAACTAACACTCAGGAGACTGTCTCTGTGCCTTAGTTGAGTCTATGTCATCCCTATGGAAACACAGAAAACTGGAGGATTTTGCTAAAGATTAAACAGTAATTAATAGAGCAAGAATTTTAATCTAAGTGTGTCTCCAATGTGGAAGATCCTTTTTCTATGCTCTCTCCAAGTGAATTTATGGGAAATCATATGTAGAAGACATCACAGATACGAGGGAATCTAGGGTGTCTTTGGACATCTAATGGATGTTCCCTATTCATTTCATGTGTGAATTAGGTGTAATATTGACAGATGACTTTGTCCATAATTCTTCAGAGTTCTGTATTCCCATGATGAGATTATTTATAATGGGTTCTGATTTTAAAGACAGAATTTTGAAACAGCATTGTATTTTCTATTAAAAATATGCAACATATGGGCATGTAGTATGTATCTAAGAGATGTTAACAAAAAATAACTCATCTTTAGGAAATTGCCTTCATCTGAAAATACATGTTAAGACTAACCAGTTGAGTTTCACAGTACTGGTGTACTGTGGTAGTATTTACAGTTGTGTGTGTGTGTGTGTGTGTGTGTGTGTGTGTGTTTTCATTATTCTCCTAGATATCTCCCATGACTAGAATGATACACCAAAACTGGGAGAAGGTCTACTTATCTCAGGGAGTTGTTTTCTTGTTTGTTTGTTCTGTTTTGCTTAAGAGGAAAAAAACCTCACAGTGGCAAGGTTTTTTTTATGAACAAGTTTCTATATATTCAGGTTTATTGATTCTAATATTAATTTTGCAGAAACATAAATTTTGCAGTAACAATCTTGAAAACTTTTTAATTTGGTCCTGCATCTGTTCAACTGAAAGGGATTTCAGAAATTAGGAAGAAAGAGGCAGTAAAGGTAGCAGCACAGGTACCCAACTAAGCATTCCTCTCTATCCACAAGCTTTTAAGTAGCTCCCTCCCACGGTGACTCTGAGATTGGCTGTGGGATGTGATTTGACCAGTGAGATAATAGCAGGAGTAACAGCAGCAGACACTTGAAAAGGCTTGCCAACTGGCGCCAGCCCCTTCTGGCTACTGGGAGCACTTGTGCCATGCCCTGTGAGCACACCAGGGCTAGTATCCTGGAGATGACAACCATGTGGAGAGAGGCCCCAGCATTCCCAGCCAGGCAAGCTTTCCCAGACATGTGAGCAAGGCCAGCCTAGCTCTAGCAGAGCAGACTCAGAACAGCAGAACCACCAGCTGATGAGTAGATTCCTGGGAATAATGCATGTTTATTGTTTTCAGCCATTATGTTTTGGGCTGATTTGTTATGAAGCAAAAGGTTGCCAACTCAATACTGTTCCTCCAAAAATGTAAATATAAATCTAGCAAAGGCTCAGAGTGATTGAAAACTGTTACCAACACACAGAGGTGAAAGACAGCCTCACTCCCAAGCATATCTTGATAAACAGACCAACTATCAGCTACTTCTGGGAAACTAAATTCTAGAATGACGGTTGCATTGTCACCAATCTTCATGCAAAAGGCCACAGGGGGCAGTGAGGGGTGACAGGGTTGGTCAAGTTAAGACAATAAAGACAAGACAGCTCATTCATAAGACGCAACTGCATTTCACAGAAATCCCAGGCCTTCAAAACTACTCTCCCTTTCCCCATCACCATACACATACACACAATTGTTGAAGTAGAGGAAACATCCAAATCTCGTAATTGCTCTAAGATCTCAAAACGTTTAGAATCGTTACCTCTCCAAAAGGGAGACATTTTTTTTTCTTCTTGTAGCTTCCAATGCCAGGACAAGTGTGCCTGTTACTCTATAACCATCATCTATGATACTAATTTTCTCAAACGGGTATTCCTTTAAGGTATTTTGGTTATTGCACAAAACATGACTTTGAGGAATATTGAGGAACACAGAACAATGTTAAAATGTCAATAGAAAAATATCACTTTACAAGACTATACATCTAATATGAATCAAAATTTTTAAAAATATACATATTTTCTATATGAAATACAAAAAAAGACTTCCAAGAAAATGTAGCAGATAGTAAAAGATTTTATGGAATTAGAGGAGATTATTATTTTCTAGTCTTAATCTTCAGTAGTATTAAAATGCATAAAAAATACAAAATAAATTAGCATAAACTGGAATCAATGAAGAATATTTTAATATATAAAGATTTCTAAGAACCATTTAGGAAAAAATCAAGAAATTTAGACCAAATAACAGACAGTGAACATTTCTAGGAGTAATTGGGTGGGTGTTCTCTATAGCAGGAAAAACATGTTCAGATTTTATATAAATAAATAAATAGATGGAATTGTATGACATACAAGAACTTCTGAAGTTCATCATCATATTCTTCTGTACTGATTTTGCTCTTCTTACACTTCTTATTTGCATTAAGGAATTCTGATTGGAAACATACTAAATTGCTTCACAGGTTTTGCTAGTATTCTACATTATTTTGACACACACACACACACACACACACACACACTCCCCTGTCCACACTACTCTCTGTGCTTTTAAGATTCTAAGGCACAGAGAAGGTTTGTAAATGTTACCTTTTACCCAAACTTCCTGCCTAAGCCATGGAAAGATATCCATGCGATCACCCTCTATTGACTATGCACAAGGCTTAAAACATAATAATGTTAGGAAATGCAAATTTAAAATAAGGCATGAATCAGAAGTCCTGGGTCTCAATGGTTGCCCCAGCTAGTTGACACAGTTATGGATAGATACTGTGGATTTGAGACCCCAGAATCACTGCTGTGTCACACATGTTTTTGTGTGCTTTGAGGTGCTGGAGAGGAACAGAGTCTGAAGACGAATTATTGCTCATTGCTATAATCTCCCCCATAAAGTGTAAATGAAAAGCTTACTTTTTCCCAACAAATAGGAGGACTTTATGAAGCTTGTTGCTAACCTTTCATGCTTAGTACATGACAAAGTGTGCCATTTTTTCCAAAATATTTTGCAAACAAAATGTGATTTAGATCTTTAATAACTAATGTGATACAAGAATAATTAATGTTGTGAAAGACAAAAATAGAGAAATCAGAGTTGCCTCCTCCCTGAATGCAATATCCACCTATTACAGACCACTGTGACCTTTCTGGGAAAAGTCACTTCCATTGGACAGGGCAGTGGCCGCAAGGCAGCAAAACACCACTTGGAATAATTCTTTACAGATGCCAGGAACTGGAAGTTTCAAGGGGAAAAATGAAAGCCATTCACTCTTCCAATGACACAGGCCTTTGATACCATAAAGCCATTTGGACTGAGAGCTCCAAGGTCAGGAAGGCACATAAAGATTGGTGATTAGAGAAATACTATATCAGCAAAGTGTGGCAAGCTATTAAAAGAAACTATAGCTTTTATGATTGTGTCGCTGAAGCTCCCCAGGGCTATTTGTATTAGATATTGAGTTAAGCGTAACTTATTTAGTCCTAGCATTCCAGAAAACATTTTGATGTCAGCTACTGCAGGAAAGTAAACACAAAGCAAAGGAGGAAACAGAACTGATCTCAAACAGATAAAAATGGTGTAATTTAATTTTCTGAACCCGGGCGTTTTAGAGCATTAAGAACGAGGAATTTTAGAACGGTCCTTTCAACTTGAAAAATAAAGAAGTTTATTTAGGCATTTGGTGTAGGGGGAGAAAAGTAGCAGAGGGCTTACAGAATCAACTCATTGAGCTTATATTAAATTCTGATCAAAAAGTATTTTTGATGTATTTAGTGAAGCATTTCCAGAGTTATAATTGGTGTTTATGACAACAGATAAGTTTCCTTCTTTTTCCCATGCCTTAATAATCACATAAGTTTTGCTCATGCATCTTCTCCTGGTGAGTCTAATTTTAGTATTACTCATGATATCATTGATTCATGAGTAGTTAGAGTTCACTGAACACTTCCATGACTACCATCAAAATTCTTTTTTTTAAGACAAGGCTTTAGTATTTATCACCCTCATCATGCCTCCCTAAAATTCAACCCTAAAATAACATCCAACCCTAAAATGAAAATTTTGTTAGTCATGAGCATAACAAATAAAAAAATCTACTGTTTACTTCCATTTCAATCCAAAGTAAGGAATGTTTGAACTCTAAACTCTCAGCTCATGCCAAGACCCCTGAAAGGAATTTCCTCACAGGTCTCATGAAGACTGAGCAAACCATGGTGACTCAAGGGACAAGAGCCATTTGAACACATGAGGAATATCAGTGTCAAAGATTAGCCATTTTAAACAGTCTTAACATAGGTGGTATTACAGTTGAAAAGGGAGTGGGACAATATTTTTACACTTCCGATGCTACCCAAAGGAAGAAATATTTACTATCTCTCCAAACAGCAAGGTAATTTTCAGCAAAAAGAGAGAGACAGAGAGAGAGAGAGAGACAGAAAGAGAGATTGAGAGTAGGGAAAAAACATGTAATGATGTGACTAGTGCTTGCTCTGGGTGATGGGTTTATGGGCAATGTTTCACCTGTTTTTTATACTTGTCAGCTTTTGCCAAATTTTCTGCAAAGATCATGCATTCCTGATTTAAAAAAAATAAAAGGAAGAAAACACATAGGCCATTTAAAAATGTAAGAACAGGCTAATGATCCCATCTCCCATAGGCTGGGCCTCGTCATGATGAACATCTCATCTGCCAGGACGTGTTCCTAGAGAAGCTAATCCAGATTTACTACCGCTGAAGGGAAACTGCTAGGCCATCCTTACAAGGAGAGTCTTCCAAGGTAAGTATTTGGGATTTCGAATGCGTTCCTTAGGCATCATTTACTCTTAGCTTAACTCTAAGAATTTGCATTTGTGTTTTCACTAGCAAAGGAAGTCTCTGGTTTACTTTTATTTATTTCTCTGTAATAAGTTGTTTGTGCTTATGTGTGGGAAGAATAACACCTCCGACAGATATCTTTGTAATCATATCTCTTCCTCAGCGCCAATGATGCTCAATGAGAATGTGATGATTGTCATTGCCACTATCTGTTCTGTTCTGTTTGATAAGTTCCATGCCAAATGGTTGTTCAATATTGTGAATTTCACCTGTAATTGTACAACCATAGATTCTAAGTCAAGTAATACTAAGAACAACTGACTGGGCATGGTGGCTCATGCCTGTAATCCCAGAACTTTGGGAGGCCAAGGTGGGCAGATCACAAGGTCAAGAGATGGAGACCATCCTGGCCAACATTGTGAAACCCCACCTCTACTAAAAATACAAAACAATTAGCAGGGCATGGTGATGCGCAGCTGTAGTCCCAGCTACTTGGGAGGCTGAGGCAAGAGAATCGCTTGAACCCAGGAGGCGGAGGTTGCAGTGAGCGGAGATCGCGCCACTGCACTCCAGCCTGGTGACAGAGCAAGACTCTGTCTCAAAAAAAAAAAAAAAAAAGAATAACTGCAGATCATTACATAACCATAACTACATAATGTACAACATACACATTTTATACATTATATAGTATAATATGTCCTATTATACTATATAATAATTACATCATACATAACTATATAATATATACAAGTTTATAATTATAGTTACGTATTTATGCAGCTATAATGTAGTTTTGCATCTTGTGACAACATTTAAGATAATTTAATATTATAATTTCACAGCCAATCTATTTCAGAGATTAGTTTGAATTAAAAGTCTGTTTGGTTTAAAGAAGTCACCATTTTGGAATACTATATAAATGTATCCTGTTAGTGGTTACTATCTGATTGACAATACAAAGGAAAAGACAAAAATGATATTAAAAGCAAGAGCATTCTATCACATTTTAACCAGGTTTCATAAATTCAGCATAGTGTTAGAACAAAAGATATTACAGATTTCATCTTTGAAAAATAAAGTAACAATTTGAGTTCAGTTTGGAAAATAGTCATATGTGAAAGAGTTACAGAAAACTTTTTACCATCTAGGTCCATTATACTCAAAATACTAGCCAGAAAAAAAAAAAAAAAATGTGTGAGAAAACTGACAAACGGAGACATTATTCTCCAGGTATAGATTTTTCTTAAGAGAAAGGAAGAATCCATAGAGCTGTGCTCTTTTTTTGGTTGTTAAAGTTCAGGTGAGGATAAGCTCCTGTTGGACACTCATAAACCACCCGTTCATTCTCAATTTAGAATACCAAGGAACACAAACCTGACATCAAGGTCAAACTAAATCCTGTATCTCTAACCTTGGCAAAATTTTGAAAACATCAGAGAGATTACCAAGTAAACTATTCATTCTTTAATGATTTCTTGCTAAGTCCCATTCTGGTCACTGATTGGAAGTGTCACTATGCTGTGTTAGGAAACTCCTTCTACTCTTTCAAATCAGTCTTCTAAAATGTTGAGTCAACATGGACTGTGTTCTACAAACACAATCCTTATTTATTGTCACGTTTATGTTGATATTATTTGTTAGACAATTAGCATAGTAGAAAAGATAGGGAAACACAACATTCCTCCATGATTCCAATATTCCCTTCGTGAGCATTATCTCATGTTCCCTCCTCGAAAGAGTCCCTGAATAGACATAACATCATTCTCTTCTAACTTGAGTGGCAACCCAAGGTACAGCTGCAGATGTCATTGCTAATAGTGTTATCATTTTTGCCCTGTTAGCCTAAGGGACACCTGTTCAGATGCAAGACTGACTTTCCTCCACTCATCTTGATCCAGTCCCAAGATGTCCTAAAGTGTGTAACTTTCTTTGTTTAGAATAATGTTAAGTGTCACTTATGTCCTTACTAATTCCATGCAGCAACCTTCAGACTAAATACAATTTGACTTCCTTAGATAAAGTATCAGGAAAATTTAGGGTTTTAATGAAACAAAATAAAAAATGTCACTCCTATTCCTATGTAAATTAGAGAAAATGAGGAGTAGGAGGGAGGAAATATCCAACACATTTTCTTTTATTAATACTTTTAAATAGTAAAGAAACTCTCCCAAGGATATTGCCCCTTTGAAGATAAAGTTCCATTTGCATAAACTGGAGGGGCCTCTTTAATGTAGTTTTCATTATCTTGACTCCAAAGTGACTGATGTCAAGATCAAGGGAGTCAATCAGGGCAGATACACTCCAGGACACCACGGAGAAATAAATCAGCCCATCCTCTCCACCCAGAAGAGTCCTGCTCCACGAAGGGGATTTGTGAGTCTCTTTTCTGAAGTAGGCAGCCAAGTTCCATTATTATAAGGACTGACTCCCATCTCTTAGAAGTCTCTCATTCTTTAAGATAATTGGGGTGCCCTGCATCAGTTATCTAATAGGCTAATGAACTTTGGAGATAAACCAGTTCTTGACCATTTCTTGCCCTCTGAACACTCCCGGGACACCAACCCCATTTAGCCATTTATCTCATTATGTTAAGAAGATAAAATTAACCCTAAAGAAAATGAGATAGCCCCTTGACTGTTGGCTGAATGTGGTAGGGGTCATCTTGTGAGGAGAGAAGGACAAAGGAAGGAGAAGAAATGAACATATTCATTAGATCTTTTGTGACGATTAACCCTTTGCCTCTCTCAGCCATTTTCTCCCATCTACAATTGCATTTTAGCTATGGAGTTTCTGTCTACTGGCCTTTTCTTTTTTCAGCCTCAGTTATTCAATTTATTGCACGATGAGGCAGGTCTACTGGGTCATCATAGGTGTGGGTGAATTAAAAATGTCATCATTTGGTCTTTATTTCACAAGCTTGACTTAGTGCTGTTTTCACTTGCAAAATACAAATGTGAAAACTATAATTTATTACAGTACTAGCAATTCAAGATGTTTTGCTTGGATCCTGTGTGTACAATCGGTTACCAACATTCCAGCCTGTTTTGCTTTAGTTGGCTACTAGTTTACTACCCTCAATTTCATTCTCTAAATCTGTTTAAAAACAATTTAACTACACTTTGATTCTGTTTGGAAAAGCAGTTATGAGCTCCCCTCACTAATGCACAACAACCTATTAAATGTGGTTTGTAAAATGTCATTTTAAGGCAGATGACAAGCTCCAAATGATTTATTTAGCAATTCTTTAATTTCACACATACTATTTTATCCTAATAGATATCAGAGGCTAGGTCACTTCCGGAGTACATAAAGAGGTTATTTCGACTAAGACACTTGAGTGGCCTTGAAATCCCAGTCTCCTTGAAGTTGTGAAACTTGCAGCTGGAACAATCAGCCTCCCTGCTCTGTGAGCAACCCCTACTGGACAATTGCTCAATTTGTGCCGCTGCACCACCAGAAGCATCTGTTCTCTCCTCTTCTCTCTCTTCCCTATTGTGAACATTTTTTTCGTTAAAAGTAAATTGTGTAACTTCTTTTCTCATATTGAATATTTAGTTAAACAAACACACCAAATACATCCTATACAAATGTTTTGACCTTCTGAAAATAGGAAGAGTACTATGTTTTCTCAATCTATTCTCCCATTCAAGGACATTTTCTGTATCTAATAATTAAAGAATGCCTTTAGCTTTATAAATGTAGCTCCGAATTTCGATAACTATTACAAAAACATTGCAATAGACTAAATAGAAATAATGCTATTTTTGTTTGGTTTGGTTATCTCTCCTTTTAACAATTAAGTGTCAGATATAATCTTATCTCAGTGTATTGTTTTCTGTGAGTCCCAGGACTTTAATAGTATCTAAGTTGATCTAGTTTTTATTCTCAGCTACTATTTAATTTTTTTCTTTTTAAAGTTTTATTTTATTTTTGATTAATACAAAATAATTTTCCATATTTATGGGGCACAATTAGTTTTTATGTTATTTAAATTTATCACAATAAAAAATTAAAAAGTCAGAAAATGGAGTATACTATACATAACAACACAAAAAATGTATTTATCATCAGCTACTGAATATAACAATTTTCTTTTACTACAAACATCTGACTGAAATGTAAGATTTTTCTTTCCACAAAAAAATAACAGGACAAAACAAATCATTATTTACCAGTGTCCAAAAAATGCACTTGCTTTTTACCATAAAATACACATAGTCACTTTTATAAATGGCTGGCGAAAGCCATTAGATTGTCAGAGCCCTCTTTATACACAAGACTAGCAAACAACTAAATTTAGCCACATGATGCTGAGAAAGTATTATATACTAACTAGATCTCCATTAGTCTGTGTAGCTCACAAAGTCTCTTTAAAGTGAAATTAACAAGAAATGCCAAATTTAGTCTGAGATAAATAGATTTAGACCCAAATCTTCTTTTTCTCAAATGCACAGAAAACGAAAGATGGTTTAAGTTACACTTCACTTCAGTTTTGTTACCTAAAGTCTGAGATGTGAGGAGTTAAAAGCTTATTACCAATGTCCTAGGTCAGTGCTTCAAAAAGTTAGTTCCATAGAAAAGTAAGATTTTAAAAATGTCATGGTCATTTTTTAATGTTGAGTTAAATAATGTAAATAAGTTTCTGTGCTGCAGGACTTCTCAGAACCACTAATTTGCTGAAGTACTTTGGGTGTCTCCACAGAGCTTACATAGAATGTGAAGCTTACAAAACTCATCAGAGAAGAGAACATCTCTCTGGACTGATGTTTTAAAACACAATTTGGAAAGTTTTCTCTTAAGTCATCCAGGCTTTTTCCTTCTGAGTATTCTTAAGAAAAGTAATGGTCCATTCCTTTCCAATCTGTATCTATCACGTTGAGTCTTACTTAACTCTGTGAATAGGCCAGAAATATGCTGTCTTTTCTGATACTCATTCACCATTTACCCCAGGAGACAAGTATTACTAACTCCATCTCATAGATGAGGACTTGTAAGTGGCCAAGGCAAGTCTCAAACACAAGATGTGCTCACTGCAGGGTCTGCCCTCTTTTCTTTATGCTGTGTTACACAGACTGTTCTCTTTTGTTGACACTCTTTAGGGGCTTCTCTGGTACGCCAAGGTCATGTGACCCGATTGGGATCAATATGGACTACCCCACACTGGCAATCTTGATGGTTTCCTCTTTGACCACTGCAGTCTATGTTAATTTGAATTCTATCTATTGTGGAAAAAAATTACACATTGGTTAATTTCATTTAGAACATTATCCACTCGAAAGGACTGCCATTTATGACACAGAGTAGGGTGGAGAACGAATGCATAAATGTTAAAATTAATCAAAGATAAGTTTGGAAATAACTGAAAGGAATTTTGGTTAAAGAGCAATTGGAAGTCAACATTCATGTTACAGGTGGTCTATGTTTTCTTCCCCTTTACCTACAAGCCAAATATTACCAAACCAGAAGCCACGAAGCAGCCCTTTCCATCTCACAGTAACGAGACAGTAATAGCCCATGGAAAAATCAACATATAATTTAGTTTTATACTGCTTACTAAAGTCCCTGTACTCTTTGGTACTTAAATGAATAGAAGATCAGAAAGAGCAATACAGAGTGACCCACAAACCCCTCAGAAAAATTTTGGTAAAACATATATTTAAACTTCTGGATCATCACCTGTTAGCATTAATGGGAACATACTGAATATGTAAATTGCAAATAATTTTTTTTTGTTAGGAAGTAATAGGTGACCCTCTTATGCAGAACATAAACTTGAGTGCACAATTTGATCTCAATGGTTTGCCACGTCTCCTATCTCCTGAATGCACCATCTCAGATACTTTTTCTTCATCTTTAATTAGATGGGTTTCATTCACAGTTAAGAAAAGACCTTCTAAGCATGTGTAAATACTGCAAAGCAAATAAAATTAGCGTTTTGCTCAGAGTTTTCCAAGACAGAAGAATTCCACAAGAGTCATTTATAAATAAATATGCATTAAACAAATATCTGATAATATTAGTATTTTTTTTTGTTTTCCCTAGTGGAAAACTATAATCACAAGGTATATGATCAAACAGAAATATGCTTTTGTTTCTGAGTGAGGAGAGGCAAATTCCATAAAGGACATTAAGCAACTCTATGATCAAATCTAATATATCTTTTAATATTGTACAGAAAAAAGGCATAATGCCAAAATATACTAGTTGCATGCCATATGTCTTGTTTGCAAAATTGGTTACTTTGTCCTGTCTTTATTCAAATTTAGAGAGTATTTTCTCTCAAAATTGCTCTTTAACCAAAATTCCTTTCAGTTATTTTTCTAGGAATAAATTCATGCACAATATATACTATAGACACATTAAAAAAAATGGTACTTTAGCAATTTGACCCTGGTGAAAATAGAAAGGGGTCTGCCTCTCATTTTCAGAACAGCAGAAAGAATACAAAAAGAGCTTTAATTCTGGAAAAGAAACATGGACATAGATTGTGCCAAACATTAAAGAAATGTCTGGAGGGGACTGTTGTCCCACAAAAGATGGATTGGCTAAAAAAGTTATGCTCAGAGACACCTTTTCAGCATCAATCTGTAAAGGAGAGTCAAAGTTTAAAAATACCAGTTTCTGCCAAAACAAAACCAAAATACCCTTATACACCTATCATATATAACCTATGAACAGTTAAGGGATATAATTTACAAATATTTTAGTTTCATAAATGCAAATTGCAGTGTTTGCATCTTGGCACATTATAACCAGTAATATCTCTTCAATTTATTTACTCAAAGTTCACATCTAACATTCAGGAATATAAAATATGGATAAAAACCTCTTTAGTTACCATCAGATAAGGAGGCTCTTGCAAAAAGGGTTGAGAGACAAGCAGCAATATGCTATCTGGAAATGAACCAGTGGGACTGCTCAACAAACTTTGTGCCTCATTCTACAGTCACTGCCTCTGTTCGTTTCTCAAGGATGCTTAGGCCATTTGATGAAACATCACTGCTTGATATCAATAAATCTTGTTTTAAGGCATAAAATTATCCATGGAAGAATATATTCTACACTTCATGATAGAATTTGTGTCCTGCCTTATAGATATATGCAAGAATGTGATTCCTTTTCTTAACAAAATTCGGACAATTTGGATTACTCCCTCTTCCTAGATAAGTTGACAAGTACACCAAAAATGCTTATTTTAAGCCAACCGTAGCCACAGAAGAAATATGCTACCAACCAAACCAATGATATCCTGTTTAAATCAAAGAGAAACTAGGCTGCTAGTGATCCTAATGGCCGTAAGCCCAAAATGGACCATAAATCCATCATGCTAAGTAGTAGACCTTGTTGCTACCATGGTTGCATAAAACCAGTTAGAAACAACACTGCTGAAAAACCATAAGCCAACAAAAGCTTTACCTTTAGTGTAAAAATCTCCAAGAATATCAGGCACTATCTGATTAAAAGAACTTTCTTGATTAAGAGAACTTTTAATATATTTCTAAAACATTGCTAAAGGGACTCTTTGGTTATAATTATTTTTCTTCCTCTATGCCTTTAAATCATTCCTCTCAGACTAGATCCTCTGCAGCAATTACCATTGACCCTTGTGACATTGTTTCTTAGCCATATCCTCCTAGAAAAGCCAATGGGCATTACTGAATTTTGAAAATTGTAAGGAAGGCTGTAGTACCTAAAATCTCTCTCTGTCTCCTAAGTTTAAACTCATTATTTATCCTACAGTGGGAGGGAAATAATGTATTCATTTGGAACTTGCAATAATGTTTAGAAAAGAAAGCTCACCAAAATCCAAATTCAGGATTTCTTCTCCAAGGTTAGGCCAGTCTCTAGCAACCCATTTTTATGTTTTAATGGTGTGTATGTTTGTAAGTTATTTCTCAATGCAAGTCTTTGTAAACTGTATTTTTAATTTAGCTGCTCCCACTTGGTAGTTTTAATTTATGTGACAGAATACAGGTTCAGAAGCAATAAAGTTAAATCACTTTTAAAGTAGACTACAATTAAAACTTCCATTATGTTAAACTGTCTTTCCTTTACTTTTTCTAAGTTAGTGATATTTTAATTTATTTCAATGGAAAATGGTTTTTACCAGGTAGCTAACAACAGCTCAAGTGTCTCATGGAAAGATATTTACTTGTCTTAACCTTTCTCTGTAACCATTAGAGTCCTTGTCATTTTGACTTCCTTTCAGCTAGTGACCTCTGCCCTGCTCCAATTTAAAGATAAACTAAAAGACATTTCCCCTGAATGTGTGCTTCTTCTAGTTTTTCGGTGGAAACAGTAGAATCTACTTGTCTAACCAATTATCTCCTATTTGAAGGGACATGTGGGGTGGGTAACTGTGTATTGGAAGAAGGTTTACAAAGAAGTAAACAGGAAAAAAAGGATGTGCCAACTATAAGTGAACCCATAAGTCAGTATCAAAATTGGAAAATGAAAACTATTATTAGAGAATAAACATGAAATCTTCAGGAGTCAGCTTTTATCAGCAATATAGAGGGCACATGTAAAAATATTGCTAAAACAATTGATTTGAAAATGTCACTGGAATTGGAGTAAAGCAAATCATCTTTTGTACATTTGCACATTATTCATAAAATTTGTATATAAATACACTAGAAATGGAACCTTCATTATTTAGAAGTTTAAAAATGCATTCCCGGTGTCAGTAGTCAAACTAAGACTAGACTAAACAGACTCAGCTTTATACAACAGCACTTTTCCTCCACCATTTCTTGCTCTCTGAGAATATTATTCTTTATGATATTGCTTTTGAAATCCTATTTTTTATTTCACTTGTTGAAAACTAAAAGAGTAATGGAGTAGAACAAATTGATGTATAGAAAAATAGTATTCTAAATAATACACACATATATAGACATAGCTCGTGTGTGTGTGTGTGTGTGTGTGTGTATAGTCATTTTGCTCAGTTTTCAGGTTATATGGGCTTTTGTGGAGTTTCCATGTTTTCAACTCGCTTATAAATGGAAATCTGATAGCTACGTCACTCCTTCACACATTACATTAGGGAAAAATTCTATAAAGTAAAAAGTTATCTAGCCAGAGTTTATACTAGATAATGTGGAAAATTTATTGGGTAAAGACTAAAACAATCTTTACTACAAGAGGCCACACCTCAATATACAATGAAGAAAAATGTTTCTCTTGTGAAAAAACATAATAAAATATGTCCATCTAACCAGTCAATGAAACCCTGCGAAATACACAGCTCTCTTCTTTCCTTTCTGAATTCCTATTCATTTTGAGTCAGGAAAGCCTAATCCATTAATTAACCTTCAGGTCTTTGAGATCACCTCCTTGGATCTGTTCTTGATATGTTGAAATAATTTATTCCACAGTGAATATCAAAGATACCTGAATAGTGCCAAAATAATGTTGTCCTGCATCTACTGCTATACCTGGAGTTGTGAAAAATGAAAGAATTCAAAATTTACTGAAGTACTTTTGAATAGCACAGATGTTATTTATCCCAATATAGACATTTATTTCCCATCAATGAGGGTTCTATGATAGTATCAATTATAACATAAAAATATTGTTATAAATTATGCCATACAGCTTTGAGTATCTGTTATTTCAAGAATAGTAAACTAGTCTGTGGTTTTGCAAGCAAATAACATAAAGGGATCTGGCATGACCAGTGAATTGAGTAGAAGATTTATTTAAATGGTATCTACTTAAATCAGTTTTACTATTTACTAGCTTATGTTACATATTGAACAGCTTATTGCCTATGCTGGAAAAAGTGTTGCCCTAGGAAATGTATATATACAGAAATAACATTAACAAGCTACATTAAGAATTTTGATATGATTAGAAAGCATAAATGTTTGTTAACTATTTATATTTATGTAAAGCACAGGGTACTTGGAAAATTCAGGTTTGTTTAAACAATTATAAAAATATGAATTCTCAAAGCATACTGTATCTGTGCCTACCATGTAGTACCTAACATCTTTTATCTAATAATTTTATATATGTATAATTTACCCTCTTCTTATCAGGTTATAAGCCTACTGGAGCCAGGCAGGACCATGTCCAACATTTAAAACAATGCCTGGCACTTTCTGATGTGTGATAAGCAATTAAAAAAATGAAGGTTTATATTAGTTTAGTAGAATTATTTTATAAGGATTTTTACATATGAAGGCGAGAGGATTCCAACCATTCTTTTAAACATAGTGTTTTACTATAACTATGAACAGAGAAGAGGAAAAACTTTTGTATAGTTGTTGATAGACAGCGAGACTTCAGCCATTTGTGAAGAATTATGCCAGGTCTAAGAGGTGAAGGGAATGAATATATATTTAGACTTTAAAACATTAATACATAAGGTAAATTCCACATGAACTATGTAATGTAAGAATTGAAGAGTTGGGGATTTCATAAAAGACATTTGCAGTCTTCCAAGCCATGACCACAAGATGTAAGATTTATGAACTAGAGATGAATAGAAGAATTAAAAATGCTAAGAAATGTGTTTAATATGAAGGAAAAAGGCAGGGCCGCAACTGTGAAGCCATTCATACAGTGACTTCCTGACTGATAGGAGTTTTTCACATTCCACCTTTGCCTTTGCTTTCCACAGGTGCTGGAATATTACCATCAAAATAATTGGAGGGAGTAAAGAAGACTTGGTTGAAAAGTTAGCATAGTAGCAAATGGCTTTTCTGATTTGATGTTGAAAGTACTGTATTTTGAAGTTATATTCAATAGTTTATGAGTCAGACCTGAGTGTCTGTTACTGTATCACCATGAATTGACTGAGACTCCAAGCCAGTCTCTCAACCTTTCTGGATATGGATTGGGGATGAGCTCTACCATAGTTCAAATGTATGACTTCTGCTTTACCACTGTGAAGTCTTCATTTTTTCTTTGGTAAATGTGAGATAGTGATTAAATGATAAACATAAATTACCGGGTATGGTGTTTGGCAATTAATTAGCTTTCAATCCCTACTACCTTTCATTGTTGTTATTGTTGTCATTATCTAACATTCTTCCCAACAATAAAATTTTGCCATTCTATACTATTTTTAATAGTGCTTAAACTTTAAATACTGGCACACGCTGACTATTTCTGCATATATTTTGTGACTAATTTAGTTAGGTTATTTCCATTCCTGAAGAACATCAAAAACTCTGTCAGCATAGAATGTTTCTCCCATCTCACCCCACCCCCCCTTAGGAGGAAATCTATTTGCCAATTCTAGTTCAGAAATAGTAAATCAGCATTCACTTGACATTTTCTTAAACACTCAACAAATCTTTTTTTTTCACTAGTTAGAATTTTGAAGGAAATTATACGAACATAAAAGAAAAAGAATTTTTAAAACTAAGACGGTCATTCAACATTGGTCTGTCTTCCTAATAACTGTCAAGAAAGCTGTGGCTATACGTCATCTTTACATGTCAGCATGGGTGAGCAAAACAGTCTTTCAACGAAGATCAGGATTAACACTTTCAATTGACAAATGAGGAAACTGAGGCATAGAACACCTAGAAATCTCATAGCTGGCCAAGAACAAGAAAAAAACTGGCTCTTCTGATCTTTGCTTCTCCATCACATAGGCCAGACTGGTTGGGTAAGTGCTTCCCATGGGTAAGTGGAAAAGGGAGTGATATAGTTAGAACACACAATGAATGGCATAGCACAGTGCATAATGACGCTTCATTTTATGAGCTTTCCAGCAAAACACCAGTAGATTCCATAGCTAGAGAATTGTTGTTTGACAGTTTTTTTTTTTTATTTTTTTATTTTAGTGTACTCCAACTAACCTTTCTAGAGGTTGTGGTAAGCCACAGTGAGGGTGGAGGACAGTTTCTCTCCATTAATTATCTTCAAAGAGAGATTCAGATGTATTTTATTTAACAACAAAAAAGTGGGAGGACCTTGAGGAGAAAAAGTAACAAGGAAAAGAAAACCACATAAAACTGAATAGAGAGGATCATGTTACAGAAGAAACCATTTTTCCTTCAAATTTCAAATGTTTAAAATCCAGAGAAATGATGTGATAAACACTAGAAGATTGGCTTTCGAACATAACTTAGGTGGAGGGGAGTTTCCCATGACACCATTAGGAAAAGTGTGCAAAGAAAAAAGTTCACTCATAAATATACATATACATATAAATATATGTGTATATATATAGTGTATAGGGGGTTACTTCATAAACCAACTGTCTCTTGGGGTAGGAAATAAAGTTCCCAACCTGTTGAAGAATCATCAGTCTATATCAAATTTTAGGACCTAGATCTTATATTTAAAATTAAGAGATATGCCATTTTAAATCTGGGTACCTTGCTCAAAGGTATCCAATCACACTCATTAGGACACAGTTCATCAGAAGATGCCTTTAAACCACCTAAAAGTTATCAGTTGGCGTATTAAAGCCCTTTCAGTATAGTTTTATTGTTTGTTTGTTTGTGAGTTGTTGCTCCTCAGGTTGGTCTTGAACTCCTGGGCTCAAGCGATCAGCCCACTTTGTGCCCCCAAAGTGCTGGGATTATAGATGTGAGCCACCGTGCCTGGCTGGCCTAACATGATAGTTTTGATTTTAAAAAGTTTTTGTTGTCAGTAAGATGTATCAAATATTGTTTTCTGGTCCTCATGCGTGAAGTATTCTTACTTTTATTTTAGAGTAAATAAAACTTGAAAATTAAAAGAGTTTGAAAAATGGAAGCATATCACAGAAATTACACATAGAAAACTCAACTCTCAATACCTCAAACTTTGATGCCTCCAGCTTGTTAACAAGCAAAGTTGAAATAAAACAATGTAAAGATTGGTTTCTGCCAGCACTATCTTTCCATTTTGAGTGAAAAAATACAACAGCTCACTCAATATACCTATAAGAAGTAAGCAAGCTCTTCGATAAATTTTTTCCATTATCATAAAACAAACAAAAATAAACTATTACAATTATCAGTGGAAGTTGCTCCTCAAAGTAACCCAGTGGATAACAGAGGTCATGAAACTGTAGTATAGAGAAGTAAAGATCCTTCTTACTTTCAGTCTTTAGGAGAACCAGGGACAAGATGTCAAACCATTTGCTGAACTCTGGGTTCTGCTCGGAAGTACCAAAGTTTAAGGGAAAGAACATGGAACTGGATGTAGGTTTTGATCATAGTTCCGCAACTTAGGAGCTGGAAGATGTTCATCAAGACTGGTACAGGTTTTGTGCTTTATATATATTTTTAGCATAGTGGCACAAATGACACTTTATTTTTTTATATTTTTCATTTAGAATTTTAGGATAATGTGCAAATAAAATTTGGAGTAATGTTTGCTACAAGCCAAATTAATTTGTAAGTTTAATTATAAGGACTTTTTCTATACAGCTTGCTGTTTCTAAATCTCTATTTGAAATGGCACAATTACTTTCCCTATTGTTATTATTATTATTTTTTTTAAAAAAAGAAAAGGTCAGAATCTCACAAGGATTACATTTTCTAGCAGAAGCAAGGTTGTACCATTTTAATACCTATATTCTAGGGCCTTATGTTTGGTTAACACACACATTTTCTTTTCTTTTCTTTCTTTTTTTTTTTTTTTTTTTTTTGAGATGGAGTCTCCCTCTGTTGCCCAGGCTGGAGTGCAATGGTGCAATGTTGGTTCACTGAAGACTCCACCTCCTGGGTTCACGCGATTCTCCTGCCTCAGCCTCCCAGGTAGCTGGGATCACAGGGACCCACCACCACGCCCAGCTAGTTTTTGTATTTTTATTAGAGACAGGGTTTCACCACCCTGGCCAGGCTGGTCTCAAACTCCTAACCTCAAATGATCCACCCACCTCCACCTCTCAAAAAATGTTTAAGGAGATCTCTATTTCTGAATTAACTGGCACCGCATGATTAATTTGATTTCAAACTTTAGTCTGGTTATACTTTATAACATTTTCAACAAAACATCAGTAGTGAAAAAAAGACCTTTATATAAAAAAAGGACTGCATTTCTGCCATGGCTATATTTTATTTAGAGAATATGGGTGTTTCCCAATATTAAAAACATATTCATTCTTAAAAAGTTACCAACAAAACAAATTTTCTTGGATGGATACAACTTTATTCTAAAATCAATACGTAGAGTGAGTGTGAATGTGTGTAGTTGTGTGTGTACCCTCAGAAAAATCACTTTATACATATAAGGAAAATAAAAATGAAAAATTAACCATACACAAAGAACTATAAATTACAATAATGAATCCCAAAATGGATACAATGATTGAAGTTTTAAGTACAATTACACAGAAGAAATGATGATAGAAAGTGTTAGAAGAGAAAAAGCACAATGTTCTCTCTGTCACTGATTGTTTACTTGCCCTTAAACAAAATGCAAAATCTATGCAGATCATAGATTTGTAGTAAGATTTATACTTTGCATGTGGCAACTATATTCTAAGGTCATTATAAATCTCTGTATTGTGAAGGTAAATTATGTTCTGAGAATTGTGTTGGTAAAGAGAATTTAAACTTTTAGGTTTTCATTTCCTTTTCTTAATAATTTAACCTTTTATTCTAAATTTAAAAATGCAATCAGAAGTAAGGGCTTTTCTTGTAAAGTTTATCAAAACGAAATAGATAATAATTTGCTTAAAAAATCCCAATCTATTGAGAAGCAATGGTTCTATTAGCTTTAGAGAAAGGATATTTCCTTTGGAACAGATTGTCATTTATTCAGTATGGGTCCTATGGGTTACTCCAAAGGCCAAGAGATGTCAGAGAGAGGGGCTGTATCTTGGCACCTGGGACAGTAGCTCATATGGAATAAGATGCTCTGTGTGACTGAATCTATCTCTTAGTGCAGGATTAAGTCCACGGGCACATCTTCTTGAAGTTCTAAACTGTGCAGGTATCTATAATTGGTTAAGAACCTCAAATCTGGGACAACTAACTTTAAATTCTGGATGTTCAAAGAAATTGATCACCCTGGACAAGTAACTTTGACTCATGGAAGTTGCTGTTAATTCTGCTGGAAATTTAGGCAGAAGTTCTTACTGCAAATCAAGTTCCTACGCTGCAGCCTATATTTTTAAATCTTCTGTTTTTCTTCAAATGTTCTTTATTAATTTTAAAGCTTTGAAACTATTAGAAATATAATAACAAACGTTGTTAAAGAGAATTTTTAAAAACTGAAGATATTGACTATAAAAGAAAAAAGTTTTAAAAGTACTATAACCTTAAAAGAAAGGCTAAAATATTGAGAACAATTCTGTAGGTGCCTAAATGTATTAATCACCATCTTTTTTATGAAAACAAGACAAAATTGGAATATTCTAATTCAAAAACCAAACAAAATATTTTCTTTTTCAACGATGAATTCACTAAAAGATGTAGAGATTTGACAAGATGAAGAATTCTCACAAAAATACACACATGAACCAAAGAAGGAGGCTTGAATTAGAATGACAGTTTGTCAGCTAAGTTTAGGGCTAACGTGATGCAATGAAATTGTCCTAAGTTTTTACTAACAAAATAGTAGCAAACTAAAACTTTCTGATTATAAAACGATAATCATCTCAATCCTGCATTAAGCCACAGAAAGCAACAGCTCTTCTTCGTGTACTCAATATTTCTTTTTCACTTCCCCAAGGCCAAATGTCATCATTTTTTGTAAAACAAAATCAAAGCCAAATGGTAAAAATGCAAAGATTTGGTTAAACAAACAGTCAGAATTTCAGTGGTTTTTATCTTCAGCATCCCAAGCAACCAAACAAAGCCAAGATATTGTTCATCTCCTTGACAGACAAAGAGCCTCAGAGGTCCAGAGTGACATGCCCGAAGGCTGGCACGTGATTGGGCTAATTAAATTAAATAGCAGGAAACAGCTTTTCCATATGCCACTGCCTGGCCACACACAAACTGTAACAGTAAATCTTTTATACTAGTCAAGGAAAAGTGTAACCATTAAAAAATATACAGTATCAACACACCATCCAAGAATCAGAAGTTACATATCCACATAACCTCCCTAGGCCTGAACTTTAATGCCAAATGTTGAAAACTTCCAAATTCACTTTAGGGGCCATCTAAAAGTCCATGGTAATTAAAAAGGATGAAAAAGAAACACCTCCGCCCATAAAGGTTCACTAACACTAACTTCAGCTAATATTCTGATTGCTTTAAGAACACATTTCTATACCAACTAAAATTAAAACCTGAATAGTTTTGAATCAAAGTTAAAATAAAATCTATTGCTCATTTTCCATCACTTTTAATTTCTTCCTCCTCATTACTCAACTGAAGATGAAGAGACAAATGTTTTAAAAGGCATAAAAGCCTTTGGAATCTTTTGAGAAAACTCTCCTAGTAGGCTCCCCACAATTTTTAGGTCAATGACACAATTTTCTCTAAGTTTGCCACTGCAGTTCTAGGCTTTTGGTCAAGAAAACATCATTTTAAACATATCTATACTTTCATGTTTCTAGAAAAGTTCCCCTGGGTTGGTAGGTCCCATTCATTTTTATCAGTCATGGTTTATATTGGCATTGATTTCTAATGCAAAGAACAAGAACTATGCAATAGTAATTGTCTTCCTGGATAAAGAAACCAGGAACTAAGCATTGTGGTGGAAAAGTAAACGCAAGAAAACTGCTTAATAGGGATCCCACATTAGAAGACTGCAAGGCACTTTTAAATTAGAGACATAGAAAATGTAGCATCATTGCAGAACATCCATGGCTTATCTCTTTAAATAGAAGCATTAAAATATAATATACAAAATGTAAATAATACTTAATTTTTAAAATAAAAATTACACTTACATTACCTAGTATTCACAGGTTATAAATAGTCCATTTTCTATGCTTCATATTGAAATTAAAAGTTTTCATAAGATATATTATTTCTTACTATATTAAAGAGTTACTGAATTAACAGAACATGATCTAATAAATTTAGTGGGATCAATGTTACTCCAAGAAGAAAAGGAGAGAGAGAGAGAGAGAGAAAGAAAGAGACAGAGAGAAGAAAGAGGAAGGGGGAAAGAAAGATGAAAAGAAAAAGGAAGAAAGAAAGAAAGGAGGAAGGAAGGAAGGAAGGAGAAGGGAAGGGAAGGGAATGGAAGGGAAGGGAAGGAAGGGAAGGAAGGGAAGGAAGAGAAAGTCTAACTCTTTAAACGGAAATTAGAAAAAAAATTTAAACTAGATTGTATCTTTGTTTTCATATGGTTTAACCAATGTAATTGTAGGATGCATAAGTCCAGCAAAAAACTTGGGTAAAAATGTCCATTCAGCTATGTTTGTATATGTATAAGCAATTGTTAATGGTTGTTCCCTCATATCTGCCTTTAAAGTTAATATTTGAATGTAAAGAGTACCAAAATCCAAGAAATTCAAAGCCTGCTTGAAAATGACCAAGCCACACTGGAGAACTGACTTGGTAGGACCCAGTAAGTGACTAGCTTCTAAAGTGAAGACAGGACAAAGAATGAGTTGAAGCAGTTCATTCCTTCCAAAATAGCTGGATTTATCTTTCCAGACCTTTACTAAATCCAATCCTTTCTCTCCATCTTCATTTTTAAACCAGGGTCCTAGATTAAGACTGATTAATCCCTGGGGTCATCCACCCCTGCTAAATGCTCCAGAGAACTCACAAATTAGTGAGCAAGAGAGAAACTGAATGTAAAGGTTATGATAGACTTGCACAAACAGAACCTTAAAATAAGCCTCGAATGTTTCAAGTGAACATTCTTTAAAGAAACACAACAAATTTAAATTGTCTAACATTGAATGGAAATTTACTAGACATTAAACAGAACAAGAAAATATGAACCATATTCAAGAGAAAAATTAAGCAGTAGTAGCAAACTCCAAAATGACAGAAACAGAATTAACAGAAAAGGACTTTAAAGTAAACATAAATACACTCAAGGATTTAAAGAAAAATGTGAATATGTTGCAGAGATAAATGGAAAATATATCTATATTTCTAGATGTGAAAACCTCAAGATCTTAAATTAAAAATTTACTGGATGTGATTAACAGAAGTTCATCTACTAGGAAGAAAAGATGTGTACAGCAACAGAAAGTGCACCGAAGAAAACACGAAGAAAAAAATATGGAAACTTAAAGCTCTGTAAGACATGGCAGGTGCCTGTAGTCCCAGGTACTCGGGAGGCTGAGGCAGGAGAATGGCGTGAACCCGGGAGGCGGAGCTTGCAGTGAGCCGAGATCGCGCCACTGCATTCCAGTCTGGGAGGCAGAGCGAGACTCCATCTCAAAAACAACAACAACAACAACAACAACAACAAAACAAAAACAAAAAAGAAAAGATCTGTGAGACAGTATTAAGCAGTCTACTCTATGTATAACTGGAGTCCCAAAAAAAAGAGAGAAAATAATTAGCAGGAGAACTATCAGATGAAATAACACTTGACATTTTCTAAACTTTTAAAAAGTGCAAACCCACAGATATAAGAAGCCCAGTGAACCAAACAAGGATATACATAGAGAAAACTACATTAAGGGACATCATAATCAATTTGCTGAAAACTAGTATGAACCAAAAAATCTTATAAACAAGTAGAGAAAAATAAGCTACCTAATGTTAAGAGTTACTAAATAGCAACAGTAATCAAGATTCTGTGGTATTAGTGTAAAGAGAGAGATCAATGGAATAAAATAATGAGTTCAGAAATCTACTAACACTTATATGTTCAACTGATTTCTAACAAATAGACCAGAATAATTCAAAGGAGTAAGAATAATCTTTTCAAAAAAAGAGGTGCTGAAAAATATAATCCTGTAAGATAATGAACCTCAACCTATCTTCACATCATATCAAATTAATTCAAATTTCTCTTTCATTTAAATATTTAAACTGGAAGAAGAAAGCAGGAAAACAAATCGTTCTTGAAAGGACCCTAAAGCATTAACCACAGAAGAACAAATTGATAGACTGGGACACATCAAGTGTTAGTGTTAGTGCTTAAATATTCTGCTCTTCAAAATGGAAGACCAACTACAAAGTAGGTGAAATTATTTGTAACATACATATGTAGAAATAGATTGTATCCAAAATATATAATTTGATAACCCACAATAAAAAGACATGCCTCAATTTAAAAACTGAGCAACGTAATGCAGTCATTTGCTGCATACAGTTAGAAAAACCCGACAATATCAAGTGTAGACAAGAACACAGAGTAATAGAAACTCATACATTGTTGATGAGAATGTCAAACAATAATTAATTACAAATGATTTGGCAGCTTCCTATAAAGTTAAACCTATACTTAATGCACAACTCATTTTCACTTCTAAGTAATTACTCAAACAAAATAAAATAAATTTCTACAGAAACTTATATAAGATATTCATGGTAGTTTCATTCATAATTACTCACACCTGAAAATAACCTACATTTCCATCAATAGGCAAATACATAAACAAATTGTGGCATATCTGTACAGTGGCTAATTATTCAGCAATAAATAGGACCATATCACTGGTACATACATGGATAGATCTCAGAAGCATTTTCTGATTGAAAAAAAATTCAGGCTGAAAATATCACAGGCTCTTTTTTATATGATTCACCTAAATGCACTTCTAGAAAAATAAAAACTAATGTATAATGTCGGAATAACAGATCATTGGTTGACTGGGGCTGGGAGGAGAGTGAGGATGTGAGCCTGAGTATGAAGAGGGCAGGAGGGAATTCTCTGGAATGACATAAATATTCTCTATCTAGATAGTGGCACATACAATTCTCAAAGTTTATTAGACTCTCTGTCTCTCTCTATATATATCAAATGGAGTTTATATGGATATTATAGTTCAAAAAATAGATTAAAAATCACTAAGATTTGGGAAGTTGTATATAAACAAAAGTAAAAATAACATTTTAAAATTTTAATTTAAACAGCATGCCAAAAACCTCAGGACATTAAAAATTAGATTTTTTTTTTAATCCCTGAGAGAGCCCCTTTGTAAGGAAAAAAATATTATCTGCTTCCATATCCAGAAAAAGGTTATAATGAAATACAACTGACCACTGTAAACATATAAAGACACAAAATATATAGATTTTAAGATTTGTATGCAATAAAGAAAATATAAAGGAACCAAGTTGTATATTTTTATGAGTTTGTCAGATAATTCAAATAATTAAGCAAAAGTCAAATAATTTATAATTTGCTGTAGAAAAATAAACATTAAATGTGCTATAATTCCTAAAGTATAAGTTTTTTTAAAAAAGGATTTGATAGCACCATCTTCATGACCAAAATATATCTAAGATGCTAAAAATATAGTGTAAAGTAGACTTATTCTTCACCACGTTAAATGAAGGTAATAGAGAGAGGACAAGTGGCTATGCAAAATTATGCAGTCGAATTACTTAAGATCAAGAAATCATTGCAAGATTTCCCATTCTAAGTTCTTTGAGCATTTACCTAACTAGAGATAGTAGGTGGGGGAGAGGGGAAGTTTCCCAGAACATTTGTTAAAAAGCAGAGACAGAAAAATCTTAGCATTCTTTATTTCATGCTGATTCCAAAGAAAGACAGAGTCCATATACAACCCCGCACTGCTAAATTTGACTGGCTTTAAAAATAAAAATATAAAAAAGAAAGAAAGGCACAGTCCAATGCAAATATGACAAGAGAACCCCCTGTGGGCTACTAGGCAATGCCAGTTTTCTGAGTTTTGCTTTCTGATTGATGGCTTTGGTGCTGATAATAGGGTGGGAACTAAAGTTAGAGGAGACCTGTGCACAGACATAGCTTATCCAAAGATCCTCTGTGATCAATACATATTCTTAATACATCCTTCGGAACAATGATCATGTTAATCATTCATACCTAGAGTTGTTTTAAAATTGGTGAATCATTAGTTGAAATTTGGTGAAAAAAATCCAGTATTCTTTTTATGGGAGGTAAGAAGAGACAGACGAAAAGGCAGTGGAGTGGAAGAAGAGGAGTAATGTACTCACAGGGTCTCCCAAAGAACATTTCAACCTGAGGACTTCCTGTAAGTCATGAAAGGGCTGCAGCTGAATCAACCCTAGACGGTTCTCAACTCTTGGGGCAGGGAGGAGACGCTGAGCAGCCTCCTGCAGTGACCTGGGCCGTATACATATTGCCATTTTTTATGTGTGGTAGGACATGAAAAAGGTGGGAAGCGCTGTTCTAGAGTTTTTTTTTTTTTTTTTTTTTAAACAGAAGAGAAAATTATTCATTATTAAAGACTGAAATTGAGTGTAAAGTCAGCTCCTACCAAGGAGAACAAAGTTACTAAAGTTCCAAGATATATTAATGTTACTATTCGTAACAATAGCTAATTTTTACTGTGTACCCATTATGCTAGTACTCATTACACTATTTAAACATGTTCACACATTTAAAGCTCACAACCCCTCAGCAGAAAAACTGAGAATTCCTGACCACATTTAACAAACAAGTAAACAGAGATTTGGCAGAATTCGGTAATTTACTTCACATGGAGTTGCTAGTAGGTGGGGAAGTTGGAGTTGCAACTCCTGCAGCCTAACTATGAAATCAATATTACTGTACAACCACTAGGTGGTTATACTTATGAGGCAGTTCCATGCATAGATCTCAAAGACAATGCAAAATGCCACCGTTTTTGATGCATACATAGGGTTTGATGCATACCTAGTCAAAACAAGACATCAATTTCCACATTCAGTAAGTTTTCTTTAAATATGCATAACGAGGAGACTGATTGACTCTAAGAAAGATTAATATGAATCATTTTGTCTTCTTTCCAAGCCCTCACTTTAAAAAACTATCTATAGAATACGTGGAAATAGAAAAATTAATACTATAAAGAGGTCATTCAAATTAATCTAGATATTATATTTTTATCTAAAAGTATATGCTAGATATTAGAAGTCATAGTCAATTCATATATAAATATAAATTATAAAAATTAATAAGGTGTGAGTATTGTTAAATAATAAATTCATAAAGAAAAAAGTTTCCATCATTTACCATTAGCTGAAAATTAAAACATGGTAGCTATTTTTACTAAAGCCAGTTTAAAAAATATATTACTAAGGAGGACACTGAGGACAAGAAATAGTCCATCAAATAAAAAATGACTCCACATTTCTCATAGAAAACAAAAGTGAAAATAAAATCACAGTATGAATAAAATGGCCTTTAGCCATTTACATCTGAATAAGAACAATGTAAAACAAAAACCATTAAAATAAAGTTCAGCTGAGCATTTCATAGGTTCCCTGAGTGGCTCTAGGAACAATGGTGAACACAATAGAGTACATTTTCCCTGACCTCAAAAAGCAAAAAGATATAATGCCACACAGATAATGATTAAAGAAGGATTACACGGGAAACTACGGAACTGATTTCAAGTTGGAGCGTTCAGAAGGGCTGGAGAAATCACAGATGGCATATGGGAGAAGTGAGTGCCTGGTCAGAGTATAAAGGTTGAGTTATGAGGACTGTAGCTCTCTGATACCATGTAAGTGAAATATTAGAAAGAAATTACTGTAGGTTGTACCACAGAAAATGGGAAAATGGTATTGGTATTTTACAGTAAGTTAACTGAATTAGTAAAAATATCACACTGATACAAAAGGAGGTTATTGCAAGGAGAGAAGCATGGATTTGTTTTACTGTTCACTAGTAGCTGGAGAAAGCAAAGCCAAAGGGGAAGTGAAGAAATATCATGATCTGAAATCAGAAACAGGAGGACCAACTGTCTACAGGAGATAAAGGAATGAAGATAATCAAAGATGACTACATGATCATCTATCCCACTGTCTAAATGGTGGTCTCATCATCATCATCATCAACAACCACCACCACAACAACAAAGAAAAGCAGGAAAAACCAGCACATACTATGGATGAATTTACTAACTTTGAGATGAGAATGGAGCAATAAGTGAATTATCCTTACAACTAATATTGGTAATAAAACACTTGGTAGACTCTGAGTTGTCTTTAAGGTAAAGGAGAAGGATCTTTACACCTTAAACCATTAAGATGGCTCAGATCTCTGCTAACACTAACATTTTATGCCTCTATATTAATTAAGAGCAACAGAATGATACTGGCAGGAGTAAATATTCATTTGTTCAAGTTTTAGAGCCCATCGATTTTCAAATTGATGTGATGAGATCTATCAATTAACAAAATACAAAATGAGGTGAAGATGATCTAAAGCAGAAACATAAATACAAAAAAAAAATGTGAGTCACAAATGCAAGCCATATATACTCTTTTTGAATAGTCACATTTAAAAAGTAAAACAAGTAAGATTAATTTTAATGATTTTATATGACTTAATATATATTTTAAATATTATTTCAATATGTAATCAATAGACATCATCCTTAATGAAATAGTAGTACACATTTTGTACTATATCTTTGAAATCTGGTGTGCATTTTCTACATAGGTTGTACCACAATTCTTGCCAGCCGCATTTTAAACGTTCAATAGGTACATGTGGCTACTAGTTTGGACAGAGCAAAACTAGGGTTCTTTCTCCAGAAATTCTGTCAACAGAGGTATGAAGATCAAAGCGAAGACATGAACATTAGTTCCACATAATTTTTTTTAAAGACATGCTCTTGTTCTGTCACTCAGGCTAGAGCACAGTGGCACGATCATAGCTCAGTGCAGCCTCAAACTCCTGGGCTCAACAATCCTTCTGCCCTAACCTCTCAGGTATCTAGGTCTACAGACACGCTTCCACACCTGGCTTCAACATAAAATCCAACTGTAATTAGTAAAAGTGAGTGACCAGGGTAGGATCTTAATTGCAAAAACTGCAATTACTTTTGCATCAACTAGTAGAAATAAGGAAAATGAAGATAATGTATGAGAAAATAAAGTCCAATAATCATGAAATTCATATCTCTTTAAAAAAAACTTAAATGCATGGAAGAATATTATTTGAAAAACAATGTGTATGATACAAAATGGATCAAAGACCTAATATTAAGGGCTAAATTTATATTAATGAAACTCTAAGAAGGCAACATAAGTGTAAATCTTTATAACCTTGGATTAGGTTACAGTTTTTAAAATATGATACCAAGAGCACAAGTAGCAAAAGGAAAAATAGATAAACTGGACTTCAGCAAAATTCAAAACTTTTGTTCATAAAAGAACACTTAAAAAAATGAAAAGAAAACTGACAGAATAGGAGAAAATATTTGCAACTTATATACCTGATAAAGGTCTACTACCGAAAATGTATCTAAAAGCACTTACAACTCAACAACAAAAAGACAAGCAAGTCAACTAGAAAATGGGCAAAGGACTTGAATAGATGCTGCTCCTAAGAAGTTATAGAAATGGCCAATAGGCAAATAAAAAGATGCTCAACATCATTAGTCATTAATGAAACAGAAATCAAAGCAACAATGATAGCACTGCATACCCACTAGGATGGCTACCATCAATAAAGCAGGGAAAATAAGAAACGGAGAAGATCGGGAGGAACTGGAACCCTCATACATTGTAGCAGGAAATTAAAATAGTTCAGCTATGTGGAAAACAGTTTGACAGTTCCTCAAAAAGTTAAACAGTTACCATATGACCCAGAAATTTCACTCCTAGATATATACCCAGAAGAAATGAAAATACATCTTCTCACAAAAGCCTTGTACATGAATGATGACAGCAGCATTACTCATAATAGACAAAAAAAGTGAAAACTGTGTGTTCAACTGATGAATGAATAAGCAAAATGTTGTATAGCTATACAAGGGAATATTACTCAGCCATAAGAAGGAATGAAGTACTGATCCCATGGATGAATCCTGAAAATCTTCTGCATAAGGAAAGAAGCCAGGCACAACAGGCCACATAATGCATGATTTTATTTATATGAAATATCCACAGTAGGCAAATCCACAGAGATATAAAGCAGCTTAGTGGTTGTCAGGGGCAAGAAGGAGCGTGGGGTGGGAGCGACAGCTTAGTTGGTACAAGATTTTTTTTTTGAGTTGGGGTTAATGGAAGTGTTTTGGAATTAGATACTAGTGACGGCTGCACAGCACCATGAATATTCAAAAACTTATTGAAGTAATTCCAGTAAATATAGTGAGAATCGCCTATACTTGAGTTAAAATGCAGAAGAAGCCTAGAACAATATACAAAAATAGGAGACAGGATATTTTGAAAACTATGAATCAGAGAACTCGAGGATCTTAGGTAAAAGCTATTAAAAATCAGGCCAGATTTCAGAAGGTGGTTAGGGCACCTGGCCATCTCTAAAACATTATTTCTGAATCAGATTCTTCAAAGGGCTTGAAAAAGGTAGATGACTGGGCTCCTAGTCAGAACAACAGAATCAGAACCTCTACGGGTGTGGTCAGAACCTGTTTCCCTCAAGAGGATTGTCATGCATCTTTCCACTAGAATACCACTTAGGAGGTCTAGAACGTGACAACTGTCTCTATTTTTCCCTTCCACAACGTTTTATACAGACTACTGAAGTCAAAATTATTATCAGGTGCGTCCTTGATAGGTTTAAAAAGTCTGTAAAAGGCAGCGTCCTGATGGTTTAGAAATTGGACTTTCTTTGCACTGGTTGGGGAATGAAGGTAAGAAGTAAAGGAGAGCTCTGAATCTGCTGAAATCCTTTCTCCTTCCCCCTAAAAGTTAACCAAGTGTGGCCTCTCTGTTTCACTCCCTCCTAGGACTGGCTATGGTCAGAAAAAAGTAGTCTACACATTTTCACGATTAAAAATGGTTGAATAAAATGTGTGCAGGATTAGAACCCTCATCTAACCCTAACCCTCACTAGAATTAGAAAAAAAAAAAAAGTTCTAATCACTAAGCTCATATAGAAGCTATTAAAAAAACATTATTGATTTGGTTGGGTGTGGTGGCTCAAGCCTGTAATCCCAGGACTTTGGGAGGCTGAGGCGGGCGGATCACGAGGTCAGAAGATCCAGACCATCCTGGCTAACACGGTGAAACCCCGTCTCTACTAAAAATGCACACACAAAATTAGCCAGGCGCGGTGGCGGGCGCCTGTAGTCCCAGCTACTAGGGAGGCTGAGGCAGGAGAATGGCGTAAACCCGGGAGGCGGAGCTTGCAGTGAGCTGCGATCGCGCCACTGCACTCCAGCCTGGGCGACAGAGCGAGACCCCGTCTCAAAAAAACTAAAAAAATTAAAAAGAAAAAAGATTATTGATTCAAGACAGTTTGGTAAATGCTAATGAGGAGAGATAGAGAAACAATTGAATAAATTGGACAGAAGTAAGCATATCGGGCAGATATAAAGAATCGTTGCACCAACACAGCACAATGGTAAAGGTTGAGAACAGGGACTCTGGTGCCAAAGTACGTGGGTTCAAATTAAAGCTAGACCTCCTAAATCAGTGACCTTGACTTTAATTTATCTGTGTTGTGGTGCTCTCATCTCTACAGTGGGATGATAATAATACCTCCTTCATCAGGTTATTATGAGGACCAAATGAGCTAATAGATATGAAGTGCTTGCACACTGTGTGTGTATAATAGATAAAAGTAAACATCTTTTTGTCAATCAAAATGATCCCCAAAAGTTGCATTGCCTAAACACAGTTTACAGCCTCAAAGATGTTATTATAAACTGACATGTAACAACAAGAATATAAACATTTTTAAGCCTACATAGACATGTTGGCATGACTGAAAAGTCACATTCCCAATATCCTTTGTATTTGCCCAAATTCTTTGATTGCCTTCTATATTTTCCTCTTGAAATGGAGATGAAGGAGTGATCAATAATAAAGGGAATAGTAGTCTGAAACTCATTCTTTTGTATCTCCAAGTTCCTGATATAATCAGTTACAATTGGAGACCTCAAATTATTTATCATTGTAAACCTTCAATCGTATACCCACAATTTATACATATTACAGCGATTCAAAATTGTACGCTTCAATTACTGAAAAAAACACGAAGAAATGCCAAATTTAAAACAATATATCTATTAAGTACTAGGTTTCAACAAAAGGTTTAGTGTCTGAATTCCTTTTCAACATCCTTTGAAAAAAAGGAGCATACAACAATATATAGCAATTTCTAAAAGACTCTCTTTCTCAGATCTATGAAAAGTAGCAGTCCACACTTCATCGACCACCTTCAGCAATGAGGTGGTGAACTTTACTGCCAGAAGAAAAAAAATCTAATGATTATTTATTTCAAGACTTGGCAATAACTATTTTTTCTAAAGAAAAGGTTTCTAATGCTAGATTGATGCTTTGCATTAAAACAGTCACCCTATATAACACTTCAGAAATCAGATATACACTATAAAACCATTTTTAATTGATTTCTCTAACTCATATTTTAGGATCTCTGGTACCAAGTTAGTCCTGTAATTTTATAGTTCAAAGGCAAATTTCAGGAAATTATAATTAGCAATAATGGTATTTCCAGAATTCTGACTGTATTCTCAAATTTATGGCACTATAAAATGATAATCCATCTGTAACAGTCAATAGTTATAGCTCCAGATTTCTCGATACTCTAATGCAATACTGATGTGACTTAGAGTATGGCAGAGTTGCCTTTACTTGAATCAGGCTCCTGTTCCTCACGCTGGTATTATAATAATTGTTACCATAGAAGGGGAGATCATTTAATTACTATTTTCTCTTTAAATTTATGTGCTGTCACTTTCTACTTGTATTTCAAGATCTCACTGTAATAGACATAATTATTACAACACTTGGAATATTATTCATTTTAATATTTACTGAGTGCTTGTTATATTCAAGGGATTGTGTTAAGCTTTTTAAAAATAATTTTTGAGGTGAGCAAAGTTAGGAACTGACAACTATTTAGATAAAGTTTTATATTTAGAAGTTGACATTTTAATTTAAATACCAAACATGTTAACATATCATGAAAAAGGTTACACTGGCAAAAGGAAAATGAAGCAAATTTTACATGTGTTAGCTATTTGATAATTTTGGATGTAAATAGTTGAAAGTCATTATTGCTGAATTTATTGTTTTTAATGGTATTAGATGTAACTGCTCAAAATGCCTTTATTTTCTTGTTTCAACAAAGACTGGCAATATATTTTGATATATGAGATCTAGTGTGCAAGCTTCAACTTCGATTAAATACGGCAAGTTTACACAAAGCCAAGTGTATGAAAGGGGATCTTTTAAAAAAAACTTTATTTGAGAAAGGAAGAGACTTATAACAGAAGGCAAGAAGGGAAACATACAAACAATATATTTACAACACAAAACAAGAGATCACCTTCAAGGGTGTAAATTATAATAAATACAGTAGATTTTAAAAGAGACATTTATCAATTGATTCTAAGATTATTTAAGTCCAGCTTTCCTTTTCACTGGTTCCAGGTAGTTTCTTGATTAAATTCAAAGACTATCAAATTCAAACAATTAACGTCCACCAACTGTACTGATGAAACTCTCTCAAATGACATTATAAAAAATAGTTTTTTTTGTTTGTGATTACATATCTTTGAAGTAATATTATACAAAAGTCTGCTCAGCCACATGTTCCTCCCCAAATAAAATGTATTTTAAAAGATGCACTATCCCTTTTTTATGAGATTGAAAAAAGACTTTGAAGAAAATGAATATTTATGAGATGGAAAAAATATACAATTTTATCTTAGGCATGCCATATTTTTAATGCAAAACAACTGACAAAAAGTCATTTTAATATGAAGGAATATACTAACCAAAATATGTTGGTGATAGGGAGTGTTCCTATTATAGCTATTTGTCAAATTATCAGAAGGACTTTCATTATATGGAAAAGTTTTAAACTTTCTAACTTCTAGTTATGTTAATTTAATTTGAATGGAGACTTTTTTAAAAAGGATAATGTATCTTTAGCAGTAACATTTTTAAAGAAATATTTTTAAATGTCACAGCAAAATGTAAACAACACGTGCCAATAACATACAGTTGAACAATGTCTACATTTGGCAAAACTGCTATATCTCCTTTGAAATAGGATACTACACCTTGAAATACCTCGGATTTAGAAATATAAATATTTTAATAGAAAAAACCTCACAAAGATTCTAGGTCAATTTGGATTATCCATATTAAAGGGGTCTTAATACAACGAACCTTTAACTAGCTTAACAAAAGTAAACCTATAAAACAAAGTAAACATATCAAAAGGGAATATGAAGGAAATGTTCCAGTGAAAAGCTTCCGTAACAATTTCCCTACTTGTGGTGTTATTTTCTTAGACAATAAATCAATTCATAGAGTGCCCTTTAAAAACAGAAAGAGTAAAACACTATCCTCAGATTTTTTTTCCTACATTCCTCAGTACATGAATCACTTGGACTTCCTGTTTCCACAAGGCATTTCCTGTTCAGCCTCACAGAATCACTTTTCTGTAGGAGAACAGCAGGAACCTGACAAAGAACTGACTTGAATAAACAGTGTCTTCTGTTGCCTTCAAAGTTGTTTGTATTTTATAGCATCAAAGGACATAGTCCTCCTGAAGGTGCATTATGTACAAGTAAATTCTTTTGTTAAACCTATCTTTTCCAATTGTTATTTGTCAGAATGTTATGGTATATGCCCATGACATTATGGAATTATACTTAAGAGATTCTAGTGACAATATAAAATATGATACACCTTCTTCTTTTCAAACTGATTTTGACTTGATATCAGATAATATTCATCCTGTTACTGTGTTTTTTGCAATTGTAGATACAATATTGTATCTGATTGGACCATTATGCTGCACATTACTTCTCACCAACATTCGCATCTGCTTCATTTGCTCTTTTTTGATAGACAGTGTCATCAAATTACACAAAATAAAAGTAAAATGAGCAGTGCTATGTGAGTCATAATCTAATATTGAAAGTAGTGCTGCAATTTGCATCTATATATTTAAAACCACCTGTATTCCTAATATGTTCAATTGCAACCTACACAATAACCTAGGACTACTGGCATGGTGACCAGAACATTTCTACTTAACTAAAAAAAGAGAGAGGAAGGAAGGGGCAGACTACCTTTAACAGTGTTCAAGACTATAGTATGATACATTATCTACAGTGACGTGAAAATTGAATTCTACATGTTGCAAAAAAATCAAAAACTAATCGAATGCTTCATTGATCAGACTGGGAGACTATCCAGCAGTCACTGATCTCAACACATAAACTAAAAATAACAGTGAATTTGTTTTCCTTAGAAGTAATTGGTGTAGCAGGCTTTGGGATAAATTTAAAGCCTATCAATTGCTCAGATATTATATATCATAATTTTAGTGTAACAGATATTTCCTTACCAGTGGATTTTCAATGAAACCTTGATATCTATATAGAGATCAGTATATAGAGAGACCTCTGTATAGATATATACATATATCTGCATTAGTTAGAATCCTTAAACACTGAACTCAAATCATCAAGAAATATAAACTGATAGGAAATCATATCCATTTACCAAAACTGCAATGCATTTCATGTTCAGATAATGACTTTAATTACAAATCCTGGAGCTAAATCTTTGCCTATTACCTGTTGCATAAAAGCAGCCTGCTCCCCAGATTCCATTTCCTGGATCTGAGCATCTTCATCACTGTCCACTGGTTCCTCCTTGACCTTCACAGCCCCAACTTGTCCCAGTGTGTCATCCACACAAGCACTGCTGTCGCTCCTAGTGCTGTTGCCACTAGAGGGCGCTCTGTCTTCCTGCATCGCCTGGTCCCCTTGAAGCTCTTCCTCTGCCTCCTCAAGGTGACTGCCTGGTTGCTTCAGTTGTTCAATAGATTTCGAAAGCAGCTAGAAGAGAGTGTTCAGGGGTTCAAAATTCAGTAGTTCTTGATGGTAACAGAGAAGCAAATTACACTTTGATTTCTAATAACTTATACACTGTGATTTCTAATCATTGAACATATATTTCAGAATGAACTTGTAGGCAACAAGTTTCCTCAGTAATACGAAATCTGAAGTAGTCCCATTATTCCATATTGTGTGGGTCTAGTAGGCAGGGAATGAGGTCTTTAAGTGTTGGGTTGTTTTTTCTTTTTAATGGACCACTCTTTAATGCAGTTAGAACATGGTGTACAAAAAGGTAAATAAATTATCCATGGAAACTCTGAAACTTTCAAAAGGACAAGTTTTGAAAGTTGAACCTGGGAATAATACTTTTCTCAAAAGATAAAGGGGGTGATAAAAAATGTTGTCAATATCATTTTTCAACGAATGTTAAACGCTGTAAAAGCCAGAACACAAATGCTAATAGTCTTTGTCTAATTTTCTCATACCTATACAGAGAAACTATAGTCAAATGAAAAAGTGCCTTCTTACATATATTTGGAAGACACAGAAATATTCATTTTGATATTCTGAACTTTAGAAAGGTGTAAGATTTAAAAAAATAATAAAATGCTTTACGAACAGACTCAAATGGAAATTAAGTATTAGAAAAGAATCAGGAAATTATTTTTTAATTTGAAAATCATTATTTAGACATTTTATTTTATAAATCAGATTGAAAGTTTTCAGAAGTCAATGAATTAACTGCTTAATGATTTTAAAAGATAATTGACAATATGCCTAACTTAAACAATAGCAAAATACCATAACACGAAAGCTCAATAAATGAGGAAAAAGTCTCAAGATTATTTCATCTCACAATGGCCATTTGTTTTATTTCACAATGGCCCTGTGGACTAAATCATCTGTAGACCTTGAACTGTGTTTTCAAGAGTTGTTAGTTTTCTGCTAAGTCAGTGCCTATGTAAGCAACATGGCAATTATTGTAACTAGCAGCATGCTTATAATACCACCACCATAAACATGAATGCAGATTTTTCTTTGTCAAATTCATGCTTACCTCCTACTCACACATAATTAAAAAATACATGTTTTAAAATGTGAATACTTAAGTACTCAGACTTAGATGGACACCTCATCCTCTTTAGGCTTATAGACTTTCCTGCAGTCCACACAACCTCAAATGGCCCTGATAACACTAACAAAGCCCTTTAGTTTCACTGCATGTAGATTTATTAGGAATTTTCATTCATTTGTTCAACAAATATTTACTGAGTGCCACTATGTTCAAGACACCATGCTAAGCATTAGAAAAATAGCCACTGCTCTGCCCTCATGGAGCTTATAGTGAATGTCTTAGAAAGGCTTCAAATACTTATTCCTATTTTCAAGTATGATAAAATGCTTTGAAGAAAGAAACACAAGGTGTTATAAGAGCACGTACTGCTTGGCATAGCAGTGGAAATGGGGATTGTCAAGGGAGTTAAGCTGAGGAAGTGTTATGTTTAGGTTTAGACACGAAGGATGAAGGATGGAAAGGAGTTAGTTATATGTATGAGGGGTGGGAAGCAGGGGTGGAAATAAGGGTGAGGAGCATTTCTGGTAGAAGGCAGAGTTTGTGGGGACCTTGGATTGGAAAAGGAGACCAGCGCATCTAAGTCACCAAAAGTCTAGTGGAGTTTGAGAACAGATCGGAGGAAAATGCTGAAAGATAATGTTAAAGTAGATGATACAAGTTATAATACATTTGGGTGAAGAGTAAGAATCTAGAGAAATAAAATATAACTTAGGAAAAACACATATAAGGCCTAAATATCACCAAAGTAAGTCAGACATGATCAAGCTAAGAAAACATATGCCAATCAAAACGCATATCACAATGAAGAAATTTGAATATGAATTTCCTTTGTGCCTATCATCTAACATCCATTGTTACTGGCCAGTCAGGAAAAGGAGGACACATTCATTTAATCATGGTTTAGATGACTTTAAGTATATTTTAGGAAACTATTTGCAGGACTTTTGTCCCAATTCTGAATACTAATCAGCTCCTCTTTAATATATAATACTTTGGATACTACTGAGATTCTGGATAAAAGAGACAATATAATAGTCCTAAATTTTGACTACAAAGTTGTAGGATCCCATTTAATTGGCTGTTTAAGAAAGAATATGCAACAGCATAGAAACAAACAAGATATTAAAGAAAAATTCCTAGTTTTGGCTGGAATAAGGACACTGAGTAACAAACATCCACTAATTATTCAGAGAGAGAGGGGGAGAGAGACTATCAGTCAGTGTTGCAACCCTTACTCATACCTCAGACTACAAATAAGAGCAGGTGAGGGGAGCTTGTGGGAAGAAGGGATTTATCTGAGAATAGATATTAGCCAGGTGAAGGAGGCTGCAGGAACCCATCAGAGAAACCAACTGTAAGAAGACTGGACAAATGCTCACTGAGCTGTAGAAACTCTCCCTCTCACTAATACAGCATAGCTGAAAAGTTATTTGGAACCTGCTCAGTAGAGCTAGTGGACCAATGACACTAAGGAGTCAAGTAGATACCCGGAGAGGTGTTCAAAAGATCCTGCCAATAAGGGCCTCTTGAGGATACCAGAAGAACTTTATGGGATGTGTGGCTGTGGAATAGGAACTGAGTGTGCTGGATGAAAGGTTAGCCAGAGAGCCAGTATCCAGGAAATACCATGTCAGAAGTCCCTGCTTTCTAGGGGGTCGGGGGGACCATGACTTTGAACCCTAGCTAGTTTCTGGATGTCTGACATTACAGGGAAATATTCAATAACTAAGAGGAAGCCAAAAATATCACCCACCAAGTAAAAAGACTCTTCTGTTACGATTCTTCTCCTTCCTAATCCCTGGCCACAACATGGCCTCTCAGTGTCTCAACCTCTCAACCTCCAATGGTCTAGTCCTCTACTCTACCTCATTCCCCAACATTATGACCTTACCTGAGACCTGATCTTTATCAGTAACCCTGCATTCCTCTAGATCTCAATATCAAACATCATTCCTTTCTTCTGGCTCTTTCTCAGAATATTCTGACACCAACCATTCCTCATTCCAGTGGGTTTTCCAAGTCATACTCTCACTACATATTGTCCCCTTCATTTGCTCACTTCCCTCCTTTCTGGACAAGGTTCCACACTTCATTGAAAACCATTCCTTTATATTACCATCAGTGCTCCTGCCCCTTTCAATATGGGTTTCACTGGACAAATAAGACTTCTAACCTTAGTCAATACTAAATCTCTGCCAAACCCAAGCAGCTGAATGAGCTAGGAAACAAATAAACAAATTACGATCATGTTGAGTGTTCTCCAAATTCATGACTACACCCTCCAATGGAGTCTCAGTGCTGCCTGGCAACCCTATTCCACTTTTCCAGTTAATTTACTCTCACTGTCTTATACTACCTCCTCTCCCTTCAAATCTCTAACATTTCCCCCTTTTCCTCACTCCCTGCTGATACCTTTGCTTCTCATTTCATTGAGAAAATGGAAGCATCAGAAGAGAAACTCAGCCTGCTGCTACTAGCACATTTATTAAGCAATCCCATCCACCCCTCCTGCTGTTGCAATGAATGAAATGTCTGCTCTTCTATCTCAGTCAACCCCTTGGCTTACACCCTGGATCCCTTCCACTCCTGCAATTATCTACTGTGTCTTCCATCACACATATCCCCTCTCTGCCGGAATGCTCTCACTAGTACTCTTTCAGCAGTACCATCCATCTTAAAAAAAACTTTCCTTGACCTCCTCCCCAACCCACACCATTACATACCTCCCTTCACAATAAAATGCCATGAGTTATCGCTCTTCACTGTCTTCATTTCTCTTTTCCCATCCTCTTTAGAATCCAGCCAACTAGGCTTTCCTCCACATTATTTAACCAAAATCTCTTGTTAAGGTCAATAATGACTGCAATGATGCCAAACCCAGTGGCCATTTAAATATGATATTAATAGGTGGCAGCAAAAGTGAAGCATTTTAGAAAGGGAAATAAGACAAAAATCATAGCATTTTTGAAAATAAGAGACTGTTATTACCATTGCAGCCAAAGACCAGACAAACTGAGTGCTAATTTACTAGAATACAATTTCCCATAGTTAGCAAGTTAAAGAAAATCTCTAATATTAACAAATCCCTGAGTTTTCACGGAACATAGCATATGTACATTTTAACAGAAGACCTTCTGAAATCTGACCTGTGAAGTCACTGAAGTATCCAGAAATCACATTGTTCAGTCTATTAATCAAATCTGGTCAGTATTTACAACCTCACTGACACAGATATGCATATGACAGTTTATATAACAATTTTCGGCACGCAATACAGAAACAATTCTATTTGTTCCGGTCAGCTTCTTTGGCTTCATCTACACTTCTGATGTACCAAAGGAAACATGGGGAAGAAAAAAGCCAGAATGAATAACGTTGTGATCACTTGGCAAGAAGACCAAACAGTGAAATGATATTTTTCCAAGAGCAGAATTCCTTCATGGTTCGTAAAAGAAATGTTTCTTGACATAAAACAGTAACTTCTGAGTAGAAAACATGTAGATATGAAATGCTGCACTTGAAAATCTTCTAATAACATTCTTAAAAACCCTGATTTTTTAAAGAAGGAATCTTATGCCCAAAAAAGACAGGTCATCTCTAAGATTGTAAAATAAGAATTTGTGATTTAAAAAGAGAAGAGTAGAAACCTAGAACTTTTTACACCATTCTACTCCACATTTTGCTCTGAAATAGCTATATATTCTGATGACAACTAGATTAATAGAAGCAATTCCAATCTCTCCCCTGAGCTCCAAACTTGCATAGTTAGCTGCTTACTTAACTTCTTTTCTTAGATCTAGAATATCTAATAGACATCATAAACATTAAATACCTCAAAGATAACCTTTATTCCCATCTAACCCAATTGTATTGATCACCCAATCTTTCTCATTTGAGTAAACAGCTTTACCCAACTGCATGAGCCAAATATTTGGGATTTATCCTTGTTTCTCTATCACTCATCTTTTTCATTTAATTTATGAGCAAGCCCTGGCAATTCAGCCTCCAAACATAAAGGCTTTATCTTGACATGTTTCTCCATTTCTGCTGCTACCACTGCGCTCCTAAATACCATCATTTTCACCCTAAGCTACCCAAAGGCCCCACTCTGGGCTCCCTGATTGCCCTCTCGGCCCTCAACAATACAATCTCTTACAGTAGCTCTAATAATTATTTTTAAAATGTAATTTAGGTAACATTAATTCTCTGCTTAGAATCCCCCACTGACATCCTATTATGCTTATAATAAAATTCAAACCTCTTACCATGGTCTCCACAGACTTTCAACAACCTGGCACCACTGACTCCTCTGACCTTGGTTGGCATATTGTTCTCTCTTTTTCACATGCTCCAGCTACCCGGGCCTCTGGCTGCCCCGTGAATAGAAACATGCAGAGTTTGTTCGCCCACAAGGCCTGAGTCTATGCTGTGCTCTCTCTGCTCCCTCAAATCTTTACATGCCTGACTGGCTCCTTCTTATCATATTTTGCCTCTGTTATTATCTCATTAATATATTTTTGTTAGAGTCCTCATTGTTATCTGGCATCATATCGCTATCTCTGTTTACAATACAGTTATTTCCCAGACTATAATATACATCTCATAGGGCATGAGCTTCCTGTTTTTCATCATTTTATATCCCAGTACCTAATACATTGCATAACACCTAGTTGGAGCTTCATACGTTTCTGAAAAAATTACTAATGCTTAGTAACAGTGCTTTGACACTTTTTCTCCTACGCTATAAAACAAAGTCAATGTCTACAGGAGCAGTAACTACCCCTTCTCATCTTCTCTGGAATAAAATATGCTCTTTGTGAAGATTCACAAAATACAAAAAAGACAAATGGGACATCCGGTGCCAGTGTTGCAAAATATAAAAGCAGAAAGGGAGTTAATCTGCACTTCTTATTTTATTTTAGGTGTCTGACTAAGGCTGTTTTTGTTTAAACAGTCAAATTTGTCACAGTGGAAAAAATTTCAATTAACTTCAGCAAGGAAAATTTACAAACAAAAGTCACAGAGAAATTCTTGCCTGCCAGATTTGAATAATTTCCTATAAAAGTTACTTGGTGCTATTTGTAAATTTCCGACTATTTACTAGGAAAGTGAGTATTTGGAATTTCTTGTTTTCTATGTGTTTCTCAACTACAAATATGACCACTGCAAAGCTGGTATGGGCTAACCCTTTTCTAATCTGTACTGCCACTGAGTGGCCCCAGATGTAGTTAGGAGATGTCTGCTTACTCTCAGTGGGGTGGCAGGGTCTCTCTTTGGTTGAACATCTGGAGGTGATCCCCTAGCAAAGTCGAGCTGTTGCCTTGCTGGCTAGAAAACAGAAGACGAAACATCTGTGGGACAGATAACTGTGCAAGCCTGTGTGAATCTCTGCTGAGGCCTCATCTGTAAAACACACCGTGTGCCACTCGTCTGACACCAGGTGAGTTACTTTGGAGGAGAACCCAGCAGAGATGAAGAAGAGCGCAGCTGCACAGCTTCTCCTTTGCCTTTTGTCTGTGCTCGTACTCATCTGTCAGGCTGTCTCCCTATTCTCCGTGCTACTGTACAGCAATTGGGCCAAACACTAAGCATGCCACGGGCAGCCTATGACCATTCTGAGTTTGTAACACACACACACTTATATATACTCAAACAGATGTTCTGTGTGCCAGATACCACGGTAATTTATCCAAATTCTGAATGTCTTCAAGGATTACAACTAAACTTCAATTTTTATCAGTCCCTGCCCAGGTCATAATTATACCAAATCCTTAATTTCAGAATCTTACATTCCATGTTTAACATCATATATTCTGTTGGCACATGATGAAAAACTCATTAAATAATATTTAAAGACTGTCACTAATCTTTACACGTTAGCACTTTAAGTTCACCTCTGTGTAAATTACATAACTTGATACAAGTCTATAAGTCACTATAAGCATACATACTTTTAAATAAAATATACTTAATTTCTATAATTTTAATGTTTCTCACAGAAATCCTTTGCATCCCAACAAATATCTTCAGATACAAAATATCAACTAGGAACAGGATCATATAAAGAGTAAATCTGTTCCTGATAGACATCTGATTTTCTGACATTGTCAACACATCATTAAATACAAGTGTTTGAATATGATTATTAAACTATGCAAAATGACCTTCAATGCAACTCACCACTTTCTTATTTTGCCTCAGATTTTAAGACAGATTGTACTTGGGGAATGGCAACAGCACAAGTTGTTTTTTTGTTTTGTTTTGTTGTTTTGCTTTTTTATTTTTTCTTTTAAATAAATGTAATATTCTTCCTTTGGAAAATAAAACCTTTCCCTTAAGCTCCAAGGAAACTAGATTTAAAAATAATGATAAAATTCTGTCTCAATTCACAAATAGATTAGGTATGGACCAACTGTTCTCAAAAACAACACGCAGAGCTTGGAGGGCTTTCAAATTGAGAGGTCTACTTGGAGTAGAACTCCAACCTCAAGCCAAAATGATACTCCATGTCATTTTGCTTCTGTGCATTTTAGGGAAATAGAACCAAAATTAAATAACAAGAGAAGAAATATTTTCTAAATATTGTTTCATTATTCATACAAATTGAAGTCTAAACTGAAAAATACCATTTCTAAGCAATATTAAAGAGGTTCTAAATTAATCTAAGCACCAAGTGAATTTTTAATAAATGCTGCTTCATCTTTTTAACTCTAAATGATTGTCCAAAACAATGCCTGCAATTAAATTGCTTTCCTCTGGTTCTCAAAACTTCATAATATTGCAGTAACTTCAATAAATGTTCCCTTCTGGGAAGGAAACTAAAGGTTTGTTCCAACTAGTTTGAGAACATTGCCCACCCATCTTTTCATTCTTCCAACAATTTTTTTAATTGAGCATTTACTATATGCCAGGCCTTAGGAAAAGAGTGGTCAATCAAGCAAGATCCCGGCACACAGTAGGGGAGGCAGAAAATTAGCAACTGAAAAATGAAACTTGAAGTGACAGGGAACGATGAAGGAAGGGGTGAGCAGGTGGGTGTTTCTGTTTACTCTCGTTTGGATGGGCAATAAAGAGCCCTCTCAATAGGTGAGGTCTGAGCTGAGACAGACCCCAAAACACAACTGAACCATGAGAAGAGGTGGAGGTTGAGCCTTCCACACAAAACAGTGTCTGGCACAACTCATGGAGATGGAATGAGATTCTCCAAAGATAAGAGAGGGGGCCAGTGTGGCTGGAGCCTAGAGAGAGAGGGAAGGGAGGAGATGATGAAGGCAAGGGGAGGAGGCAAGAATCAGATCATGACAGCCTTGTAGGCCACGTAAAAGTGTTTGGATTTTATCCTGCGAAGAAGAAGGAGCAAGTAGGGTGTTTTAACCATAACATGATTTGGTTTGCATTTAGAAATGATCATTCTGGCTGCTATGGAAGACTGGATTTAGGGAGGCAAAAGTAGAAAGAGGAAGACTGAATTTTCAGAACATACAATCCTCAGCAAGAGTGTAGAATTCTTAACCAAGACTTCTTGGCGGGGGTTGGGGCAATGTTTTTAACTAGGACACAAATAAGCAGTTTTCCCTTCTTTTATAGCACTGCATAATTTTATGTCCTTTTAAAAATTACATAATAGGATTTTTTTCCCTGATAATCTTTAGGATCCTTCAGTTGACAGTATACTTTCTGACCAAGTTTTCCTCCTTTTCTCTTTAAGAGTAGAAAATAGAGGCACAGTGCGGAAAGGCATCCTTATTCTCTTTGCTAATCATTGACAGTTTTGGAATGGGTCTCAAAATAGACAAAATCTCAAACCAATGAATCCCTCTCTTCCAACTCATAATCATCTCCCTTTCCTCCATTGATCAATTCCTTATTTTGGTAAACTGGAAAGCAGTGCAAACCCAATTAAACACAGTGACCAACAAAGGAAACAATCAGCAAAATGAAGCTAAAACCCACAGGATGGGAGGAAACATTTGCAAATTACCCCTCTGACAAGGGATTAATAACCAGGATATATATGGAACTCAAACAACTTAACAGGAAAAAAATCTAATAATCTGATTTTAAAATAGGCAAAAGATCTGAATGGACACTTCTCAAAAGACATACAAATGGCCAACACTATATGAAAAAAATGTTGAACATCACTAATCATTAGAGAAATGAAAATCAAAATTACAATGAGACATCATCTCACCCCAGTTAAAATGCTTTTACCCAAAAGATGGACAGTAATGAATGCAGGTGAGCACGTGGAGAAAGGGGAACCCTCGGACACTGGTGGTGGGAATGTAAATTAGTACAACCATTATGGAGAACAATCTGGAGGCTCCTCAAGAAACTAAAAGTAGAGCTACCATATGATTCAGCAATCCTACTGCTAGGTATATACCTAAAAGAAAGGAAATCGGTATATCAAAGAGATATCTGCACTTCTATGTTTGTCACAGCACTGTCACAATAGCCAAGATTTGGAAGAATATAAATACTGAGTAAGATTTTAGAGGTGCTTACCATGTTTACAAAGCACTTTCAGATATGTTCTCTCATGTAATCCTCACTGTAAACCTCAAAAATTTGCTGTTTATGGAATTATTAAACAAAAAGGCTGAATATCTTGACCAATCTTGCAAAACCAATAATTGTGCAAGACCTCAGATATTTCTCTTGAAAAATCTATCAGGATGATATATTTTGTACTTCACGTGAGCTATGCATTTGATAGAATCATATTTGATTATAATGATCTGTTTACAGGTCTTTGAGCCACTCAAGGGAAAGAACATGTCTTCTTTATTTTCATTTCCAGAATGAAATGCAATAGTTGTTAATAGATAAGTCTTTGGGGAACATCATCAATTATTCCATGACCGGAGACTGTTGTAGGAATTTATATTGCTAGCTGATACAACTAGGTTAATAGCAAGAGAGTAGAAGTACATTTAGGATATGAGAGCATAGCTCTGGATGCACTTCTGCCTGCAGGAAGAGGAATACTCTAGACCAGATGACATTTCAGGGTCACTGTAGTTCCTCAGATTTCATAAGTAGTTAGAGGAAGAGCTGAAAGACACAGGAAAAAAAGAACTAAACCAGGAACTTGCAAGCTACCAAAATATGTTAAAAAAAAAAAAAAAAAGAGAGAGACTGCTACCTACTGGCCTACTGGCAGTTTTCATGTCCACAAATCACTTAACTATATTAAAAATTCCTTAGCAAGACCTAATTTTTTCATTCTGTCACATGAAACTACTTGTCAAGGTTGGGAAACAACCAAATTATTTAGCTTCCCTTTCTCTTTGAACTGCCTGGAATCAACATCAGTCAAACAACTCACGTGGTTTAATTCCCCAGATACTTTTCTTCCCCGTTTTCTTACCTCATAGTCATGTCCAACTATTGTTTTCCTCATTCAATAAAAGCGTCTCTGACTAGATTAACAGTGTAGAGTGAAAAGGAAAGGTCTAGGTCCCTTCCCTTGGTCTCCAAGTTATGAAAGCAGCACTGGGAATGTTTATGAATGCTGCACATTAATCCACTGAAATGGTCATTTTGTTTCTTTTCCAAACACAGGATTTCATCACATCTAATAATAAAGCAACAAGCCACTTTCTGTATATTAGAAACCATCAACTTGTAATTATATAGTGAAATACATCTATATGAATTCCTTGTGATGATATAAGCTGGTATTGTATAAGTGAATTTTTTTGGAGCCCACTACGTATTTAAAAGAATCTATTTATATTGGGCCAATTATCTCAGAATAACATCGATTTAAGGGTAAAGTGAAAGTTTCTTTTATAAACCTCTATAGATACATAAATAATCCAGGAGGCTTTTTACAATTATAAAATTAAGACGGCTTTTCAATGCTTGCTAAAGTTTTTGGACATATTATCCATGTAATGGGCAAAATGTAATCCTAAATTGGTGATTAAAAGACCCTGCATGGAAACAAGCTGTCAAATGGATGGAGAGAAATTAAACCTGACAACAGTAATGCCTACTTTCCTAAATGAAAGCCCAGTTCAAGTTTCTACTCATCCATTTTTCAAAACATAAAACAAGGCATTTTCCAACCACCCATAGATGAGATGCCAACATTTGCATTTCACTTGAACCTGATGAAGTCAGTAACTTCCAGCTTCAGGCTTGCCCAGAACTGCTGTGAGAAGATGTTTGTCCAATCTAAAACAATAGCAATGTGACAACATGCGACAAAGGAATGAAATGTGGCCTGGCCGTAGTTGGCTCTGTCCTGCATTCCCTCTGCACCGTTTGGAAAGCCTGATAATCCAACAGGATATCGGAAAGTCTCACTGTCAGGTCCACCCGCAGAGACTGCCAAGTGAGTAACTGGAAGGAGGGCAATGTGTGGAAAGTTGGGAGGCAGGGTTGGGAAAGGGGATTTCTTCATCGTGGCAAATCTAAACCAGTGCAAAAGAAAAATAAGATCATCCTATTTTTTTCAATGTTTGTTTGCCTTGTTTTTAATTGTGAATTTCCTACTTTTAGACAAAAATAAAATTAGGAAAAGCGGGTTTCCTGCTTGGTGATAAAATAAGACTGAAATCATAGGCACAAATAGTTAAAGACAGGCTTGTGTATCATACAACCTATGTCAGGATTTCAGCTCTGCACTAGCCCTGCCACCTTGCTCAATCTACTTCAACACTGTAAAATTAATTTTCTTGAATGAAAAGAGTGAGTTGTTAAGGTTGATGGGACGATAGACGTAAGAATTCTGGTATGGAGTCCAGCTCATAGTAAATCCTCCATATAAAAGTGAGCTGATAGTTTTTAAATGACCCTACCCTAAGGTATCCATGGAGAAGGTGCTGAGAAGATGCACAGTGCCTAAAACAAAGGGAGGAAGAGGTACTAGAAGAAACAAGTGCAGCAAAAAGTCAAAAGTGGGTAAATGGCCCTTGTGTAATTACACTTAACATTTAATTTGCTTACAAGTAAGCCATGGATAGAACTGCCTTAGAATACAGCTAATATAAAGTGTCTGTTTGAGAATATGAAGTGTAACTTTTAAAAATGTAAACTTTTGGAATATACACACATGTAAAGAATTGTTCTTCTAATTAATCTCCTTCTCAAAATACATACTTTTTTCAATAGTGCACAAAATAGTTCTACATTATAACTGCCTTCTGGGACACTTTACAAGGCAACACATTAACACACACACAGGCACGCATGCTATGTTTGTATGTGACCACAAGCATGAAAGGATATACTCTCTTAGGTCACTGTGGATGAATGGCTGGGGACAGGGAATGGGTATAAATCAAGAGGATTTCAGAGAATATATAACATTCATGTTAGAAAATTATGTCAAAAAGGAATAAAACAGATACTACTCAAATAAACAGTCAAATTCTCTTCCAAAACTAATGAAAGCTCTCCATTTGCTCAGATCCAGCATTTGAGCGTAATTATATTCATGCCTTGCTTGTCAGAACATAACATCTACCTGTTTTAATAAGGGCAACACAGGACATCTGCTTGACCTCACATTCACTGGTCTTGTCTTAGATATATTTTTATTATGATAAAATAGCACTCATGTCAAAATGCCTAAGTATCACAGTAATAAATATATAATAAATACTTATATCTAGACTGAACCTTGGCATATATAAGATATCATCTCACGATTTATGTAAGTTTTTAAAAAAGTGTTGGCTGATAGCCAGTCATAGGAATGCACAAGATATTTATCACAGAGCATATATGAAAGAAAGAGAAAGAAAGGAAGAAAGCAAGAGAACAAGCGAGCCAGCAAGAAAGAAAAAGAAAGGGAATGAGATATAATAAGAACAAGATAATCCAGAGAAGTAATTAACTCACGTTTTATTTCCTTAAAGTTATCAGTTTTCTTTCTCATATCTCCTTTCTTAATACTTAGCACACTGTATTACTGTTTTTGTTTGTTTGTTTTGAGATGGAGTTTCGCTCTTGTGGCCCAGGCTGGAGCGCCATGGTAGGATCTCGGCTCACTGCAACCTCTGCCTCCCAGGTTCAAGCCATTCTCCTGCCTCAGCCTCCCGAGTAGCTGGGATTACAGGCATGCACCACCACACCTGGCTAAGTTTCTGTATTTTTAGTAGAGATGAGGTTTCTCCATGTTGGTCAGGCTAGTCTCGAACTCCCCACTTCGGCTTATCTGCCCGCCTCGGCCTCCCAGAGTGCTGGGATTATAGGCGTGAGCCACTGTGCCCGGCCTGTATTACTGTTTATTTGAATAATTCAATCCCTGCTCCACAACCTGTAAGCTCCATGAGGACACCGAAGGCTGTTTTCTTAGTGCTTAAAACTGTGTCTGCACACAGTATTTAATGATTTGTTTAATGCATACATACATAGTTTAATAATTCATTAAGGTAAGTACGAAACAAAGTATAAATTTTCTTAAAATTTCTGCTCTTATGGATGTAATGGAATGAATATGAAAAACAGACATTAAAAAGTATTAATATTCTAGTTAAAATAGAAACAGGCATGAATTACTGCAATTCTATTAATACTATAACAGAGAAATAAAGAATAATGTTGTCAAGGGGATGGGCCATGGCAGAGATCTATGTCAAATTACCTCACAACAAAAATGCCTGAAGAGATTTTGAAAAATTTCTATATATCATTCAAATAGTGAAGTGACTAGAGATTTGCCCTTTTATTTTTTTAGGCAATGCTTAGAATACTTCTTTAAAATCATCAATATTCCTAAACAACTGTTATATAGTCTGTTTTAATCAATCACAGTTTTATTTCACCAGAAAAAAATCCTGTGGTAATATTTAAACTTGAAATGGGCTCAGGAGAAAATTACAAATACCTTATTACTTTTTGTTTGCTATTTCGTATTTGAGGGAAGTTCTACTTTAGAAACTCTTTTTCCCTCCACTGAGAAAAACAAGGTGTACTGGCAAAAGCATCAGTCTTCTCTTGATGCTGGTATAAAGAAACTCTTAATTTTTTGAAAAGGTTCTTCCACGGTACTTGGGAAAAATGATATAAATGAATGTGTAATGACATCATTGCACAAAATATTAATACCATATATTAGCAATAGAAATTGTTTAATGCATTTCTGATTTGTAAATGTCTCAGAAAACAAAAGATCAAATGTTGTAAGCCCTGATTTTTTTATGATTAAACTTCTAAAATAGTTTCAGTGAAAAATAGAATATTCAAGCTACGAGCAGAGATAAATCATTCTGACAGGGTTTCCTCTCCAGCCTAGCACTCTTCTTTCTGACTCTCCCCATTAGTTACTGGCAGATATAACAGTATAAATACTATAAAAGCCCATTCCAGGGATATTTCTGCTAAGCCCTTGAACACATACACCATAACTATAAGAGGCAAATAATCTTACGACACACAAATATCCCACAAATATCCAAAATATGACAGTAAAGTATAAGGCAAGATGTAGGTAAATTATTTTGTATGATTAATAACAGTTACAATATATATTTACACTGAACATGAATATTTTATAAACATATTAAAATAACAGCAAGATATGAAAAACTCTTTCAAATTTAATAAGTCAATCACTGCATCACCTATGCCCCTAAAACTATAGCTTTGCTTCTAATTCTTCAGAAGATTATTAGTAACTCAAACACATTACTACAAATTTTATACCAGGAAGCCCATCATATTTAATCTGATACAGGTTTAGAAATAATCCTACTTATATTTTCTTGTTCCCACTTCATTTTTTGTTTCTCTAAATTCCTCAAAAAAGAACCATAAAAAGGAAATAAAAGAAGACATATTTAAATATGTCATTTGTATGTCGACATTTTCACGTGTGCCTGTATTTCCTGCTATAAGTATCTCAAGAGTAAGGACCATCGCTCCAATTTGAATGGGTTTCATGAAGGTTCATCCACGGAAATGGGCGAAAGTGACAAAATTTCTGTAGTGATTTCTTACTAATGGGCATTCTAAGTGGTTAAATCAAGTATGTAGCAATATATTATACAGAAACATGTTAGCTTTGGGCATCTAAGTTATGAATCTGACCCAATGTGAAATAAATATCCTTGTCACCTCACGGAAGCAGGTGAATACTAGCCATTCACTTCTTAAGGGTTCTATTGTGAATATTTCAGAGTAAGGCACGGGTTTGATATGTTTCTTTAATAAGCTTCCTCTCTGTCCCCTTAGACAACTGAGGGCAGGTAAAATATTTTCAAAATCTGGAGAATACCCAATGTGCATATGCCAACTTGATTAAACATATGGAATACATACTTGGAGAAAAGCCAACTGGCGACCTGCTTGAGTCATCTAAACACCCAAGCTGAGAGAGGTTAACATATAAAGATCAGCTTTGGACTTTGAAGTTTTCTGTTCTTCATTTTGCCTAATTAAGACAAGATTTAATAATCAAACCACTGTACAAACATGTACCTAAAAGTACAGGTTTGTTTCTAATTTGGGGAAGAATTCTTAACAGACTCAAAGGAATCAGCTCCACATGGGAAAAGGTCTCTGATAAGATTTGCTTTTCTCCTTGCTAAAATGCAAATGCCTGCTTTTCATCTGAGTTTTATCCAGTGTGACTGAGGTTAGCATCCGCCTGTCAAAATCTCGAGTTTGATACTGAAAAGGAAAGATTCTGATATTAGCATATCATCTGAATCTGAAACGGTGGCAATTAGTTAATAAAAAACTGTATTCCAAAATATTCTTAAAGGTATTCATAGAAACCATTTGTAGATCACAATTTCAAATGGAGTAATCTACCTACTTTACCATAGTAGAATATGTACATCCATGTGTTTCTAGGAAATAGAACTAAGCATGGCAGAAAAGCCCATCTACTATCTAATACTGGTTTTATAAACAAACCTAATTCCAGATCGAAACACTATAAGGCAAAAAATAAGATCCCTAATCTTCCCTCCCACATACATTTCTTGCCCTAAACAGGGGACAATTTTTCAAGAATACCTAATGATTTTAAGTTGTGCTGAAAGGACACAAAACAAATAAACAAACCTAACTCTACCATAATATAGAAAACATAAGCAGAGTCACATACAAGTCAATGAGTATTATGCCATTAGTCAGAGAAGGAAATTGACTCTCTCCTGATGATACTGATTTGATATAAAATAATTTGATATGAAATAATTTGCTAAATTTAGAGAAGTGCTATAGCAATAAAGTAGGCATTATCTAATGACACATAAAGGATCTGCAATGTATCGTAAAAGGTTAGAGAGAGAGTTGCCCCTGCCAGCCACCCCATCTCTAGCACCCCAATCCCACACATACTTTTGCTACTTTGAGAGTAGCAAAGGGCTAGGCTGGAAAAATTTCTGTTCAGAAGCATGGTATCCAATCCATGCTTCCTTCATGGCTCTGCCCTTGTTACCATGGAGGCCAAAAGAAGAGAAAAACTCCAGCAACACTTGCTATAAAACCAGCACGTGATGAAGATCCCTCTTCCCTACTGCCATTATAAAGATGATTAGGCGTCTGCCCATGACAGTTTATTTTGTTTTGTGTTGTTTGTTTCTTATATCATGGTACAACAAAGTTATTACTAAGCCAGGTTTTAGCTATCCATTTATCAGTAAACAAACTATCAGTTTGCAATATAATGCCTCTCATGCCTCTGTAACATACTTGTAGATGATACAGCACAAAGGCAAGGGAATAGAATCTTAATACTCAGGACCTTAATATTTTCCAGGAATTTTCCAGGAATGAGAAGATGGTGCTTTTTTAAGCCTACCACAGCAAAGAGTAGTGGAAAAACTGTCCAGACCAGGTTCTTTAATATCATTTTGCTTACAAATTCATAGAAAATCCTTTACTGGCCTGTCTGATATTATGCTGCAATCACCGTTTCTTTGTAGTTGCCTCAGCAGGAGAGCTCCTAAGGATGTGGTATGGTACAGACATCCGCTGTCCATTTTAGCAACGTTAAGACTTCCAGGAAGAAATGATCACAAGTTTCTGAGAAACTACTCCAAACGCTTATTGGAATGAAGTGGGGCATATGTAAAATAAATGTAACATAGATGCATACAAGTTGCTGAGAAGTGCCTTACTGGCTAACCTTGGCCTATCTGCCATCACTTGTACAAACTTTTTGACATGTGAACGCACCACATTCAAGTCTGCCTCAAATCTTTTCTGCAACACTAAAAAATGAGGCTCCACATATATAGGCCTATATGGGGTTGTGTACCAAAATAGATACCTGATCATAAAAGATCTTGCAAATGTATCATCTCAATTTTGTACAAATGTCTCATGAACATAATGGTGGTTAAAACACTGATATTGTGATGCTGTCCTTGAGCCAAGAAAGCAGGCTTAGGATGATCACATCCTTTTTGCTGTGACTCCCATCAACATTCCTCTTATATACCCATATCAGTGAAGAGATCCCCAATTTCCAAACCAGCGGTTAGAACATTTTGACTTGGCTTGGAGGCTTACTTTGTTCATGTGGATTTGCTGCTGGTATTGTTTCTGCTTCTCCAAGAATTGCTGGTGTTGCTGTTGAATGACCAGCTGAGCCAACGTGCTCTGAGGCAAAGGTGCAGACTGGGTTCGGTTCAGGGGTCTGTGACGTGGCAATTTGTGGGTACCTCTAATGCCAGGTGAAATTCTCTCTTTTGTTGCCAAGGGAGACTGAGGATGTAAGGGAACGCCACCTGAAAAAAAAAAAAAAATGTATATGTGTGTGCACACACACACATACACACACACACGCACAATTTTAAGAAAAGATAAGAAGCCAAAGAAAACAGATATATGGTATAAACTATAAGAAAATTAGTGAATTAGTCATGCTACCAGGCAAACAACAGAAGGTGTGGTCAAAAGGTCAGGTGTGGGAAGAGAGAAATGTCAGGGCATTGGACAGGTACGCATCTGACCATACAACTCACCAGTCTAGTCTGGTATGAATAAAGGTTAAATGAGGTGAGTCCTCCTACCCCAGTTGGATCTGAAGGAATAAATAGAGGTGATAGCCTTTCCCACAGTACCAGGTATCAGGGAGACTTTTGTATAGCACTGTGGATCTCTATCAGGGTCTTAAGTAAAAGAGACATTATCCTGGATCACTAATAAAATAAAATTCTAAAATGATCCGCAAAAGGTGCCATAATGAATTACCAGCTACAAGAAGCTTTTGCTGTCGCATTTGTTCTTTCAATAATAGATGCTGCAGGAGAGCCTGGTGGCTGCTGTTGGGCGGCTTTCCCTCTAAAGTAACATGAGGGTGGCTGGAAGACGCAGGGATGCTGCCCCCGTACTGCCCAGGCAGAGGAACACCTTGCCTAAGCGTCTGCGTCTCACACTTCTGCTTTTCTTTGAGTGAATTCGAAGCCTGTGTTGAGAAATAACAAAGATGTTAATCCTCTTTCATCCATGTGGGTCACTGGGTCTCTATATCATTAGACAAGTTTCCTATGCCGTAACTTCCCAAAACAAAAGCCCCATCTTACCCAATGGCTGAGCAGGGAAAATGGACCTTTTCAACTAACTCAACTCAATAAAGAAGAAATAAAAATAGGGTTGGAGCACTGAAGACGATTTAATATTGTCATTGTATTGAACATAAAAAGTTTTTTTAATTAAAATCAGAAGTGATGCTACGTACACAATTTTAGGTGGAAAGAATAAATTCAAGAGATCTATTGTACATGATGACTACAGTTAATAACAATATATTGTACACGTGAACATTTCTGAGAGAATAGATTTTCAGTGTTCTCACCATAAAAAATAAGTATGTGAGACAATGCATATGTTAATTAGCTTAAGTCACTCTACAATGTATACATATATCAAATCATTATGTTGTAAGCCACAAATTATGTACCTTTTATGTGTCAATAAAAAAAAAATGCTTATTTCCGGCTTAATAAGTGGAAAGTACATTTCTAAAATATTTTATACACTGTTTAAGGCATACTGGAAAGGTAAAATTTATTCAAAGACTATATCATGGGGATTAAGAAGCTGGAGATAAGATGGACTGTAATTTTGGAGTTGCAAGCAAAAGGAACAATTTACCCTTTCTCTACATGGCTTCTAAGAATTTCACAGAGCTGTAAGTGTCCAATGTTTAATTTTTAAAATTAAATTCTTAAAATAACCCAATGAAAGGAGGTAAAAATATGCAGAAATTTGATTTAAACAGTTTATATTAATTTATAACAGATCCCCAAATCTCTAAATATTGAAAATGACATTCCAGATATTTTGTATAATAAACTACAAGTGAAATAAGATATCAAATAAAAATGCTATTAAGAACTTGAAATGTGTGATAACACAGTAATAAGGCAATAATAATTATATCATCAATAGCAATAATGAATTATCCTATTCAAATGATTTAATGAATGGTGGTCATTTTGCTATTACAAAAGCAGGACTCTAATACCTCAAAATTATGTGGCATGTTTCTTTTCAAAACTCAAGTTTCATCTTTCAAAATTGCTGTGCACCAGGGAGGCGAAGCAATTTTCAGCGATGGAGAAATTGAAGGACAAAGAGGTAAGTGGTTTGTCTGAGTCACACAGCAAGTCAATGCAATGTTTAATCTAGAAGTGATTCCTTGTCCTGGCCTCTTTTCCTTAAAATTTCCCAGTATTCAGTGGAGAAATGGAATACTAGAGATCCCGTTGGCAAAGCAATGCTAAACTTGAAAAATTAATTGTGATGGCCTCATCCACACCAAAATGGAAGCAAAGAAAAATGAAACTTTAATCCAAACCACATTGGTTTATTCATCCAATGGTACCAAATCGTATTACCTTTGAAAGATTAAATGGTCTGGCTTTAGTACTTGGTCCTTTGGGAAAAAATTTTCCTTGACCACATTAAAAGTGGTACATGTGTGAGTTATTGAGAGGAGTGGCTTAGAACATACAAAAATAAGTAAAAATAAAATGCCTATTCATGTGTCATAAGAAGTTTTTGGGTTTGTATTTACTTATCGTTAGAAAAGATAGGAAATAGAAACAGAAGGAAAAATAATTTGTAATTAGTGATAACTGTAAAATATTATCTGTGAATATTTATTTTTAGTTTCATTCCTAATTCCTTTTTTGTTTTTCATTTCATTTACAAATGTTTCATGTGGAATTTTAAGAGCATAGCTGAATTCAGTATTTTCAATGCTTTCTTTTATAATCCCCAGATATAGGACGACATCCAAATTTTGTTTTTTCCTCATTGGTATAAGAAGAACACAGTACCACATAAAATGACATTATAGTCTATTGACAATACCAGAGATAATAAGATATCTCTCAGATTGATTTTAAAATACGTATTGAAACTATGTATTGAACATACATGTGAACTTGACACATTCTACTCAGTGGAAGACTTGAAGGTAAGGATTGGCCAAATTGGTGATGAGAGTTGGAATAAATTTTTCTCTAAACCTAACATATCATATGACCCCTGTATGCATACAATTTAATTAACATTTCAGAGATGAATTATTCTGGATAAGGCCCACACATTTTTTACAACTAAAACTGATACGGTTTTAGGGAATATGCATAGAATAATTATTGCCATCTTCTGCTAGTATGACAATAACATTTCAAGTTTAGCACTGCTTTGGCAAAGAGATCTCTAGTATTCCATTTTCTCTGCTGAGTACTAGGAAATTTTAAGGCAGAGGCCAGGACAAGGAATGACTTCTAGGCCTCCATGTAACACTATGATACAGTGACTGCTTTCTTCCCGAAAGAACCTATTTCAGTTGTCAGGACTTTTAAACTAATTGATTCACTTCGAATCTTCTGGGAATAGTTTAGTATTTTTCTTAGAGGTTTTCCAGATACATATTCGTCAGTACCAGAGAGTCAGTAACTTAAATTCCCAAAATAAAGTCATTCACAAAATAAATTCTATAAACATATGCTACTGTGCTTTCGAAGCTGTACCTCTCAGCACTGCCCTGGCTTGTGTTCCAGGTCTGCCACTTACTGGCTCTGTGCTCTTGTGCTTTGAAACTCTCCAAGTCTCAGCTTCTCCTTCTGTAAAAACGTGGGCTGTAATCTCTGTTTCACAGAATGGCTGTGTGGAGCTATTAAAATAATATATCTGGAAAGTGCTTTTTTAAAAGCTATAAACCATTATACAAATGTTAGTTATTATGTTTACATATGATTATGTGAAACCAGGATAATTCTGATTTGAAATTAGACTGAATGTCTTTGAACAACACAGCAAATAGCAAACAGTGAAGGAGATGTTGGCTCTGTCAAGTTTTTCTAAAGTCTAAATATATAAAACATGAAAGAGAGTTCCCCCATGAAGAGATACTGCTTGGGTTGATTTAGGCTGATGCTGTGCAATGACTTACATTGAGCTGGGATGGCACTGCGGGAAGCCCCAAGGTAATGTTGGGCAAAGAAGGAGAGGTATAAAGACTTAGCAGGTTCATGGAATCTTCGTGAATTAGAATGCGTTGCTGTGAAACCATTTGCTGTTAAAAAAAAAGAGGAGAGTCTCAAAATACCACAGTATCACAAATTTTACTGTAAAATGTTCTCATTTCAGAAAATGGGCCTTACCATAATTAAGAAAAGATTTTAAGTATTTATTTCATGACTTCTGTATCCAAAAGTTATAATGTAAAATTTAAATAAAAAATTTCTTCCTAAGACATAGTTATCAAATCTGAATAAAAGGCATCTATGTTCATTTTTTGCAAATTCATTTATAAAATTCTGGCTATACAAAATACGGTCAGCATGTTTGTCATCTGCTGATAAAGTACAATGATAAAATTGCATAATTCTGATTAGTATGTCTACTTCTTTTGTATTACTCAGTGAAAAAAAGTATGTATATAATGCCAACACAGTCATTATCTTCATCTGATTCTTCATTTAATGTCATTTTATTGATGGGAAAACTGATCCAAGAAAAATCTTAGATGAAATATCACCATATAGGTCTTCCATAGTAATCACATCTTTTTTACTATAAACATTTATTAATAGACAATTCTGTGTGGTGTATTTTTAGATCATTCATATTCAGAAACTAAAGTAAATGTTAAAATGTTACGAGTCCCATGCCACAATAGCCTTCATTTACACTGAAATACCCTGAATGTTTTGGCATCACTGTGCTTTTTACAACAAATACCTTTTTTAATCCATTACTAAGAGTCATGTTTTCCCACATGTGGCCTAATATGGTTGCTTGAATTACATTTTCTGTTTAACTCTTGCTTCCCTCCCAGAAGTTTTATACAATAAGAGTTACAAAGGTCTTATTAGACCAAGGAACTCTGGCCTGATATGGTCCCCAAGGGAACAACATCCCTGAAAAAGAATACTCCATGTAACAGTATGACACAGTGACTGCTTTCTTCCCAAACAAAAAGCATATGGGACTCCAATAATAGACCACCTCCAAGAGGGATATTGCACACACGGGCTTTGACTAAAGTAAATATAATAACTTGTCAAGCATGTTTGGGGGAGCTGTAGATTTTCCCCTGGACAAACCTGGGATATCAATTAACTGGGGAAAATATCATGTGCTAATACAATGCAACCTCAGAATGTCACTGAAGAGTGATGCACCACCAAAACACAGGATGTTATTCCAAAACATCATCTCAATCATACGTTTGTTTGGAGATGAGTCCTAGTCCTAACATAATAAGAGCACAGGGTTAAATGTGGAGTTTTCTCATTGCAACTTGGAACTCAAAGCTAGTTCAGATTTTGTTACTTCTCAAAGGAACATGTCAGATATTTGTGCATGAAAATCAAGAGGTATGTTGATAGCAATAACATTACATTGACTTTATATGCAGCCCTTTAAAAAATTAGATGTCTAAGTGACATAGCATAAAGATTATTGGGAAAGATTTTAAAATTACAATGTGTGAGACTGCAATTTTATTTTATGAGCTATCAGACAGAGTTGCATACTTGCTATAAACAAAAGGGCAAGCTACTCTTTTACTCATATAAATAATAAGCTTTTCATGAAAATTTTAAGTATAGAATACGTACCTGAACAAGAACAAAAGGAACATATAAGGAAGCAAAAATATTTTAACTAGCTTATTGGCAGTAAATAGTGATTTAAAATAAAAGGGCATGTTATTCACTTATCTGTATTCATTGGAGAGAAAATAAGTGTGGAAAAATATGCATTTTAAATAGTGCATAATATTCATTCAAGGTTGTATTTGCTTCTCACAGCACTGAGATACGGACTAGGGGATTTGACATGGACTGGGAGAATGGCACAAAAAATACCATGGACCTCACAAAAGAGGTTTTTCTTTGTTTCCCAAAGAGAATTTCTGTGATATCCTCCCACCTCATCACAGGAACCAGAATTAAACTCAAATGAGAAATAGATATCTTCTCAGACGTAATAATGGCAGCAACACACTGGCTCCTCACACTGGCTTTGACTAAAGTGAAGAGATGTGGGGACAGTCTTACCCTGGGATTGCAGATCTTTGTAGTTTCCTATAAAACTTGAGTGGCTCCATTTCCTCTGGCAGTGTACTGATATTCCGCACCTACCATGGTGCCCTGGGCCAGAAATTTTGTAGGTTAACCTGTTCTTCACAGGCACTCTCAAGCTACCATTATGCTCATGCTGTCAATGAGGAAACTGAGTCATTTCCCCAATTCTGCTTCCATGTGGGACCAGCAACAAAACCTTTAAACTGACCAAGGCTATGAGATTTGTTGACAGCTGCTGCTACAGGGAGTACGACTCTGCAGCCACTGCCGGAAGACAGGGGAACCAGAGAAAAGTAGGGAGAATGCTGGTAGCTTTGGAGGAGAAGAGGAGCAAACTCAGGCTCTGAAGCTCATGGCAGGAATAAAAGAGTGCAACTGGGAGTCCGGGGACTTGGGCACAAGAAGAAAGCTCCAGTGACTTTATAAATGTCAGGATGTTCAAGTCATGGAGACAATTCTTGATGAAGTAAGGACGATTCTGTGTCCCCCACATCTGTTAGGTATAGTTGGTTCTTCCCAAAGACTCTTAACCAGTATGTTGTCTCATAGAAACTTTAGGGACCCAGACATTGCTTAGCTTATCTCCTTGGATTACAGATAAGGAAACAGGCACAGCATCTATGTAGACTTTCAAGGTCTAGAATTACTTCAGAGAATTGAAAAACCATTTCCCTCTAATTATTTTCTGTAAATACAGCTTTCCTCAACTATGCTTTTTGATCGGAGCAGTCTATCTGTTCCACGTTTATCTCTTAATAAGACCTGGAGCCATAGTCTACACTGCTAACTGAGTACAGACACACTTGAAAGTCACACTAACAGATTGGGAGGGGTACCATTCACCTGACACAATGAAAGATCCTGACCAGCATTCTTGCAAGGCAGGAGGACCATCCCACCTTAGCATTGCGGTGAGCTCACAAGTGTTTTCAGGCAAAGCCAGGATTTTTCCAAGAAGCAGTTTTGAATCTGGCCCAGCCCTTAAATCAGTGCTTTGCTATGACGCCAATACTTCGCCATTTAGAACATGGGAATGACGGTTTTAATCTGAAAATTTTTCAGAACCAAAATTTTTTATTGTGGTTAGATAAAATGAAAATAGTAAATGTATGAATGGCTATTGTTTAACCTTCACAAAACAATTAATGAGTAACTTCTCTGTGTTAATGGTGCTGGGTGCTAGGCGTACAAGATGTCCTATAAAACACCAATTCATGTGGTAGTTAGCTGCACAGAAAAGTAAAGAACTAACTCTTTGACTTGTGATAATTACTGTAATTAGAGGAAGGAGCATTATGTTAGGACATGAGATGTGAAATGGGCCAAATGCTGGGGTAGGGGTGGCCTACTCACATTTTACTAAGGCTTTTCAAAATCTTATTTAATTTCTCTCCTGTTATGTCAATAGGAGGGGCATCTCATAGATAATATTTGTAGTTCAAATGAATACAAAACACATAGACTGAAACATTATGTCTCTCAATAGAACTATTTAGGTGGAATTGAAATTAAGCCACTGACTTAAATTAAAAGACTCAGAATCTCTTCCAAAAGGGACACTGGCTAAAATTAGAAAAATGGACAATGTCAAATGTTACAGGGATTTAGAAAGGTAAAAACTCTCATGTATTCCTGGTGGGACAGTAGTCTGGTCTAACAATTCTGTTGAACTATAAACCACAATAATTATACTGTATACCATATGACCCAGTGATGGCTCTGCTGGGAATTCTAACTTCGAGAAATTCTCTCATTAAGTTGTAGGATGATAGGACATGGTATATATTGAAGGGCGCCAGGACATCTACCTCGGGAATCAGTATGTGGCAGCACCCACCATGGATTTTTATGGTGATTGAAAGCACACCATTAGATTTCTGCATCCATAAAGACACGGTGTCTGGATCTAAAAACACATGCTTAGTGATAAAAGCAAGAAAATGGAATGATACAGATAACATTGTGCCATTTATATCCCATGAAAACCCATGGATGCAAAGTAAAAAATATATATAGTGTAAAAATTTGTATAAACAAGAACACAGGAGAGAATGATGCCTACGGGAGCAAGGAAAATGAAAGTGGGGAAAGGAGATGGAGAGAAAGAACCAAGGAAGGAGGGAGGGAAGCAGGGAAAAAAGGAGGAAGGGAAAGAGAGGAAGATAAACAAATACTTTTCTTAATCTTAAGAAGACAAAAAAGTCAATGATAGCCCTTGACAGAATGCTAGTTATACTAGTTATGTAAATAATTACTTACTTTTCCTTTTTTTTTTTTTTTTTTTGACAGGATCTTGCTCTGTTGCTCAGGCTGGAGTGCAGTGGTGTGATCAAGGCCCACTGTAACTTCAAACTCTTAGGCTCAAACTCCCAGCTAATGTTTGTTAGGTTTGTGGGGTTTTTTTTCTTTCTTTTCTTTTTCTTTTTTTTTTTTTTCCTGTAGAGACAGGGTCTTTCTATGTTACCCAGGCTGGTCTTTAAACTCCAGGCCTCAATTTATCCTCCTACCTCAGCCTCCCAAAGTGCTGAGATTATAGGTGTGAGCCCCCATGCCTGGCCAATAATCACTCACATTTTAAAAAGCTCAGAAAATGTGGATATAGAATTTTCAGTTTACTGTATGTTCCAAATTATGTACAATATGCATGAGAATCAGAAAAAGAAAAAATATATATATACACACAGAATTTTGGTGAGGAGCAGCCTGGACTTGTGAAACGAAGTCTGGTCTAAGTCTCTTATACTTGAGCTCTCCCACTCATGGCTTGTAACCCTGGGCAGCACCCAGCTTCCCCGGACTTCAGAACCTTCAGCCTGAGACTGAAGCACCTCTGCCCAGCTCTATCAGGTAACATGTGAGTCTATTGGAATGGCATACAGGAAGACATGCTTATGAGTGTCAACCAGCTTTGGCTTTACAAGGTCCCAAGTCCCTGAATCCAGGCTATCTAAAAAGAATATAGCCACGTTTTAAAAAAGAAAAGCCTCTTAATCATTTAATATTTGCCTATGGTTTTCATGGGATTTTTAGAGATTGTGTTTATTTTCTACTATTCTTTCAGATAGCTCATAGAAAATTAAAATCTCCATGTAGTTAAAAAAATTGTTCAAGCAGTAGAATCTCTCAAGTTTCCATTTTACTGGATACCCAAGAAGGTGTTACTATAAAATGGTGAGACATATTGTGAGACCAAAAAACAAAAAAACAAAAAAAAAGAAAAATCATTTGACAGAGTTTGCTTAGCATTTGAAAGGCACTGATGTTTTGTTAAAGATCTTGCTTTAAAATATTGACTCATGTTATTCCTAGTAAATGATTATTTTGTCATAGCAACCTCCTTTCCCTGAGTTGGGGGTGGGGGGAATGTGTTTTATTTGCTGCTATCTAAAACCACAGCTCTACACCCACTCAGAAGGGAGCATAACATTTACAGCAAATGTCACAACAACTATTATGAAACAACAGGCAGATGAGTCATGTGAGATTGGGGCAAAACAAGTGACATTACAGATGATTTTAGAACACTTAACCTTATTATTAGAATCCTTTTTTAAAAGCATTTGTATCTGCTGGAAAGTTTATTTTAAAAAATAGCATAGCAGAGACAGCCACTAATGTTCAACTAGAAATAAACCAGCAGCTTGGCTACCGTTAAAATAGCTATCAAATAAATCTACTGAATCTAAAGTAATAGTGTTGATATCCATGGAAACATATTTGAACCCACAGGCCCACAGTATTAACAATAAAGTAACTAGATAGGTAAAGACATCTTTGACTGGAGTTGGAAATAGAAACCCTTGAGGTTTCAGCTCCCCAACCAAGTTTACAAATGAGTAAAGCAAGTAGCTCCAACAATCTGAGTTCTGGGACTGAGCATATGTAGGAAATAGAAGAAATGGAACAGAAGTGGTCAGAGCAGATGGAGACTCACTCTCACATGAGAGCTGCTGGCTCGAAGACAAACATGCTAATGAGTTTTCCCTACCAGGAGTCAGCGTTGATAATAACAACAAAAAGTGAACTTGTTCCGAACTTCATAATTTACCACCTGCCTTCCAAACACTGATTCCTTAGAACAAAGCTGCTAGTGTAGGTATTACGGTACTCCCTTCTCCTAGATCAGGAATCTGAGGGTTAGGGGAAGTCGCTTGACCATTGACGATAAGGTAGCTGGTTTTGGAGCCAGGTTCAGGCCGAGTCTTCTGAATGGAACACCTATACATTCCACTACAATGTGCTATTCTCTGAACCTCAATTTATGAGTAAATTCTCCTCCTACTTCTGTCTACCCTTTATCTAAATTAGGCAGGACATGTGAATTACAAGATAGAAAATTTTGTTTTCATCTAGGGCTCAAGATCTTTAGATACAGCCGGACTTTCCTACTTCTGAAGCAGTACAATGGGATAGAATCCCATTCATTTACATGGGCTTTGAAACAATTAGGTGACATGCTTTTCTACTTACAGGCCATAAAATAAAGACTTCATTCAAATATACACTATTTTAATAGGAAAACTCACCAGTGTTCCTTAAGCCAAAATAGTAGAATAAACCTATTTTGTAAACGGTAAAGTATGCAACCATTTTTTTAGAGTGCAATATATTATGCAAATAATTCATGTCCCCAAAATATTTGTTGCTATGAAGTCCCGTACTACTATTAATCTTAGGAGACATCAGTAAAAATCATCCTAAATTCTAAATGATGGTTACTCAAGTATGGCTGAGAAATTTTTTTTCTCTTTTCTCCAGTTGGTGGAAACATTTAGTGCTAAAAAGCTACGATATTAACTTGCTGACAGTCTCAGTCTAAATTCCGCTGTCTCCTCACCTATCGAGAATGAATTACACTACAGATCTCTGTAAATGCAATACAGCAGAAAACCACATGTTAGCCATCAGGGTTGCATTTTTTGTTCTGGGCCACAGAGAGGCTACTCATCAGTGCATAAAGGTCTGCCCACCTGGCCTTTTGGATCATAGTTCAGGCACACAATTAATTCATTATGAGGTAAGTCACTGCTTGCTTTTGAACTCGTCTTTCCAGATTTGGAGGTGAATGTCCTGTCACTGACCTGAAGAAATACCTCTACCCTTTTAAACTCCATTAAATCACATTTCCTTCTGTTTTGTTTTGTTTTTCTTTTTTTAATGGTGGGGCTGAAAGGAAAGGTTTGCAGTGAGAGAATATGTTCAACAATTAGCTGAAAACCTAGGGTACCTAAACAGATGATTTGTGGCAAGTTATGGCTTTAGAAATATAAAACAAATTAAAACAGTATAAGCAAAATCTTGTATTTACATTCTTCACCAATGTATACTTCTTGGTTGTTCCAATATGTTGTACTAAATACTATATGGACATATATATGTATTTACAATGAAGGAATACATGTATCTTGTTTGGTAACTATCAAATCATGTTTTCCCCCTTCTTCCTTTCTGAAAGGTAATCATCATGCTAAATTTTGTGTTCCTCACTCTCTTGCCTCTTAAAAATATACTATTATGACGTATTATCAAACAAAGTACTGTATTACCGTTTCTGAACCTAGTAAAATGCTCCCTTGTTGTAAGTGGTCTTCTGAAACATTGCAATGACAATGCATTTCTTGGAACCAAACGTGCTGCTGAATGTAGTCTAGTGTGTTGTTTTCATTTTTCAATGGCACAAAATCCATTCAGGGACTGATTAGAACCCAGATCCTTTGGTGTTTTTGTAATTACTAAGAATTACATTCTTCATACTGAGAGATAATGACAATCTAAAGTGTTTTGAAAAAAAAAATTGTAAACAAGTTGTTCTTTTCCTGGAAATTTACTAAATAGTTGCAGAGAATGGACCAATATCCAAGTATAACTGCACTAACAAAAAGATGCTATCTACAACTAATAATCCAATAACGCTACTTATGTCTCTGGTTACAAATATAAACAAAGTATTTATTCCATCTGCTATCATGTTTTTGAAAGGATAATGAAAAAGAGAAAGAGGGGTAACAGGATAGTAAGTAAGAAATAGATGTGGGACTGCAGACCATGTAGAGGCCAGAATTACTATTCTTTAAATAGCTGAAAATAGTCATAAACGACAGCATCTAGATATTTTGCTCATGTTCCTTGGAAACTTATTTGAGGGAAATTTTTGAAATCTAGAAGGAAGGTATATTCCCTTGGGGAGGGGCCGGTTTCTTTGCTTTGTGCAGACTCCCAATGTGCGAACTACAAATGTGGGGCCATGATAAGTTCACAGCTTGAGGTTATGTGATCTGGGCTACAAATCTACACAAGGACTAGCTTGTTGTTAAGACTTCTGAGAGAGAGGATCTGCCCTCTGCTCTGCTCCACTCAGACAGCCCAGGGCAGGGGGGTCGGGGCGGGTGGGGGTGCGGACAGAGCAGTCAGAGGGACAGTCAACTCACCAATGTAACATAGATATGGGCCTCTGGGGTGTCGGCTTAGTATTTGCAGGGTCTCCTATTAGATTATCCTCCTTGGTTGGTACTAGGCTTTATCTTCTGTCTCTTGAGTTTCTGAGGCCCTGAAAACCAAAGCTCAAAACTCAAGTGTGCAAATGTGCCTAGAGCAAAACTGACTTTACTGGCTTCAGTCCTTTGCTCATCAGAGACAACTTCTGGATTTCTGCCTTCACTTATAGTCTGACCTGATAATTTCATAACTTATAAATAATTTATTATATATATGTGTGTTTGTGTTTGTGTGTACATATGAAATTACACAGCAACAGCTGTACAGAGACATTTCTATCAGTCAAAATAACTATTTAAAATCAACTGGGCTGCCTCAGGAGACAGTGAAGTGAGCTCCCTATAAGCAGAAGCATTCTAACAGAGGCTGGATAATCACATGGCAGAAAAGCTATGGAGATGATCCAAGAATAAGAGACTTGACCAGTCCCTTTCTGTCTCAAGGTACCATGACTCTATAAAATATAAAGAAAGAAGCATGTTATATATCAGAAGTTAACACACCAGCTCTCCTTGTACAGAGCAATGCACAGTGAAGAAGGCATAATAACAGAAACAAAAATAAGGCTTTCAGTCAATTGTTGATGACTTCAAAACAGGTGATTTCATGAGTGGCTATTTTCAGACTCTTGCCTTTGATAGCCAAATACAGAAACTACATAGACAAATTCTTGATGACTTTTATGTGAGCTTTCCTCTTAGTCTTGTATCATTGGTTACACTAAATCATGTGTTACATTAAACTAGTATCCTTTAATATGTCATTCTTCAAACATAGAGTTCATATCTTGCCCATGTTTATATCCCTACTGTGAGGCAAAATGATTTGAATATAGCAGGTGCCCAAAACATGTTTGCTCAGTGAAGCTTTACACCCTTCAACTATCATACTGCAATGATTTTTCATCACTTTTCAGTTCAAATGGATAAAATCCACCTCGCTAGGTTCTTCTTCTGAGAGGCCTGTAGGAGTTGGTTTTACTTACTGATGTGTCTACTCACATCGGCATAACCAATAACCAAGCAGAGGGACTAGTAAGTGACATAATTGTCAGGCAGTGTGCACTGAGGATCACTAAAAATGTTTGACTGAGGATTACATTTCAATATTCTTCAAGCTGGATTGCCTTCCAAACATCTCTGGTTGTCTGATTTATAAATAAGATCAAGTTTACTGAATTCTACACATTAAAAAAATCTGTAAGAAAAAATTGATATTTATGTCAGCTAATAAACATCAATTCATTTCTTATAGGTTTATAATATTTACATTAGTTAGTAAATACCAATTTTTTCAATTGGCTTACAATATGTGGAACTGAGTAAACTTCAATTCATAAATATCATTTGGATATTAAAGGCCAACTCAGAAATATCACTTTGTATTAGGTAGCTAATCAGAAATTCAATTTTTAAAAGAAACAAAATAAAAAGGGTCTTACCTCAGCATGAGGGGTAGGGGGCAAAACTGAAGTCTCATTTTCAGTAACACTTCCAGTTGGCCCGTTGTTTGGTGAACTGGGACCAGAGCCTGGAGAACTGCTACTGACTGAGGATTCTGAAAAATATTGTGAAGTACAAATGTATTCATGAGGAACATACACTGATGAACTTTAGTTAGTGCAACATGTAACACTGGGCATGTTATTTTCCCCCGATGTAAATGCAAGCACTATTTCATGAAATAGAAAGAACTAAAAATTTCTGAAGTATCTCTGAATTTTCATACCACTTATTCTCCCTTTGTTTTCATGGCAAAACATACAACATAGTATTCAACAGTTTCTAAATAAGTGAAGATATCCAGTTAGAGAGGGTCACAGGAGCTTTGAATGAGAAAAAAAAAAAGAAGGTAATCTTTTCTTACTTGCTCTTATGCTATTGTAGAAAATAACAGTAATGAAGACAATAAACTTGTGAACATCAAAAGACAGGTCGTTAACACATGAGGTCCAGACCCATTCTAATAGGTCTGAAAAAAATTGTTCAAATGCTGTGCTGTAAATTGATTTTTATTTAATATATTAAGGCTATACCTTATTATACTGTATACTAGTTAAAGTTATATGAAGAAAATACAATAGAATGTAAAATCTCAACATTGGACTGATGACCTTGTACAACACCAACTGACTTTAACTCTACTCAACTTATTTTCCAGGAGATGAGAAGTTGCCTAAATTTAACATGTAGATTTTTAAATACCAATATAACAAGAAATTCCTTTTAGCAAAAGTCAGGCAACAACAAGACAGATTCTTTATTTAACTCACCCTTTCCTTCGGATTCAAAATTCACATGTACCTCAAGTTATGCAGAAACTAATGCATTTGTTAAAACATTTAATTGAAAATATAAATTTCCATTTCCTAGAAATATAGCTAGGGAAGTCATCTTATCAAGTTTTGGCAAATTATTTATTCAGCTCTAATTAATTCCCTACCACCTTCTACAGTTCACTCATTTCAAAATTTTCCTAATTGCCTCATCATTACACCTTGTCAACCCAACGCTGCACAAATGATCTTGCTTTTCAGAGACAGGACTTTTGATATGATTTCCACCAGCATCTTTTCTTTCTACTCATGATTATGTTACCTACATTCTGTTTTCCCATTTTAAACATAAGGCTTCCTCTCTAATGTTCACACATTTAGTCTTACCCATGATCCCATCCCCTTAAAAAAGTCCTAAAAGGATTAGTTAGGTGGAATCTTCACGCCCTCCTCCTACACTGGAATTGCCCCTCTAGTCTGACGGCGTGCTAGTAATTCTTGAGAAGTGGTGTGCTCTCACAATGTCCACTTACTTCTTCAAGCCCTGGCAATATAGCTTACCCACTATAACTGCAACTATTCTCTCAAATGCCACCACACTTGAAGGCCTCTGAGAAAACATTCCTTTCCATATCCTTTCTACAGTGGCATTCTCTATATCCATGTTTGTCTTTCCAACTCTTTGACTTTTCTTCCTCCTACCAATTCCTAAATTCATACATTCACCTAAGTTTGCGGCTTTATCTCTTTTCTATTTCCCTTGTCAAAATCACTCATATGTCATTTTGGGGCAGAATTATCTCAGGAAAGTCATATTTCTTGCCTTTAACTCATAAATTCCAGCCTAAATTCCTCTGAAAGCTGAACATTTCAAGCTCCCCTACATATGTGTAAAACTCAATGTATACATTTTAATATTAACTGTTTCCTGCATATCTCTATTGTTTCATCACCCTAGAGTCATCCTTACTCTCTCTTTACTGCAAATATAATTAGTTACTAGGCCCTTTTAATGATATCTTTACACTATCTCTCCATCTATATATGACTACAATCATTTCAGTTTAAGGCTTTGTTATTCTGTCATGAACTATAGCAAAAGTCTGCTAATATTTCTGAGTCACTACAGTAGTCTCTCAAACCTTTCTTTCAGACTCTTGCAAAAGGATCATACAGAGATAACTCACACCATGTCCCTCTGCTCCAAAATGGAGTCTAATATTATTTCCCACCATTGCCCTTTCTATACTCTACATTCAGTCAAATTAAATCACCTCTTCTCCTTTAATGCCAAATACTTTTCCAGTTCATGCTTTTGTATCCTTTCTTTCCATTTCATTGCAGGCCTAATCCCACCTATAAGGTCAAAGCCTGGCTCATATAACATATGTCCCTCAGAGAAAGGGAACTCCCAGTTTCCAGGCAATATTTTCTTACCCTCTCTCAGAACACCTATAACTTTCAACTTGTATTATAATTATAACTCTACTCAGAAATGCAGTGCCACTGGAAAGAATGTGAGGTTAGTATAAGAATTCTAATCCTGCCATTTATTTACTGTGAGATTTGAGCAAATTATTAGTATCATAAAATACTTAAACACATTTTGCTCACTGCCTTTCTGTCTACATATCTTGTTTGCATTTTGATTAATCTTTTTTATCATCACCTCTTGTTTTCCTTTAACAAAGAAAATGCAGAAATTAAAAATTCTATAGGAACTTCTTTTTCTCAACTCCTAACTCTTGTCTTTACAATATGACTAATTTTTTGTTAATGTCTCATTTCCATATCATTTCCATTTCCATATTTTTTAAAAACTACTTTTTTAAACATTCTGTCTTACCAATTTTAAATTATAATATTTATACTATTTTATGATATTAAGACTGAAGTATTTCCTTATGTAGAAATCACTGTGATAAGTATTAGAGTTCAAGGCAGCAACTGCTGTACCAGAGGATTCTATGACACGACACTGGATGGGATCTGGGAGATGGCAGCAACTGATTTTCTAATATCTCTGATCTCAGTGCATGATATTGGAACTGGAGCTTGAAGAAGGGTAGCCAATGAAATAAGGATGCTGGAGTGGGGAGAATGGAAGAGAAGGCATTGCAGGCACAGGGAGAGTCAATTTTAACATTTGAAAAGAACAGAACTTTTTGTAGAGGGCAGAAAATACTTGAATTTGAAAAAAAAAAAAAAACATGGCAAGTGGGTTCCCATGTCAATGAGGTGGAATGAGTTTGAAAATAGCTTACACCTGAATCTATGAAATGGAGAAGAGAGAAAAGATATAGAGGTAAGAGGATAACAGCAACAGCAACTGAACTGCTATGATGTTATGATAGTCTCTGACAAGATACTAAAAATATCTTAAGTATTAAGATCCAAACAGATCTCATCCAAATTAGATGAAAGTTGGCAGAGCAATGGGAAGGAGTACAGGTGAAGACAGCTGTGTGTCAGCCGTCTGGAGCCTCTAAAGACATTTCGAGTAAGTGTGGTATACTAGTTAAAAATATCTACCAAAGCATCCACAAGTCCACTCATCAGAAATGCCTGTCTAATAAATGTACAAGTCTGTCTTCCAATACTTATTGTTTCCTGAGATAAAAGGGCGAGTGCTTAATCTCACAAAATTAAGAAGAGAAATATATTTTAAATTTAAGGAAATCTGAGTAAAACTCTGGTAAATCATAATCCTTATAAATAAGAACCAATCATTGCTGAGATAGGTATTGAGCTAAATGCCACTGCAATTTGGTATGGAAGAAAAAGTGACTGTGTAGAAAAAGCTATGATCAAGAAAACAGACTACAGGAAAACAGAAAAGCACATTGGGATAAATAAATATCACTTCAGACATTAAGACTATGAAGCAAAATAAAATAGCATTATGTTCAGTTTTTTCTTTTCTAGAAGTTTTTTTCTTAGAGGGGGCCTACTTTCTGTAGTTAGAAAAACCACCTATCTACATTTATATCAGACAGCTGATAGGTTTATAATTCTTCACATTCATTAAAACAAATTCACTCCCCAACTGCCCACCTCCAACAAAGATCTCTATTAGAAAAATCTAAGATTTTTATTTACTTACATACAATAGTATTTCCTGGGAAAAAAGTCTGTAACTCCAAACTTAGAATTCAATTCATCTAAATCAGTGATTATATTTAATGTTGGAAAATACATATAAACTCTAGTAAAATAATTGTATTTATTATTCACTGATTTAATATTTCTTATCCCAAGGAAATATTTTCCATTGAAATCACTAACACTTTTCTTCAGATAAGCATATAAAGGTGTCCAGATCGTATAGGAGACTAAATATTTTTTCCCAAAATTGTCGACCAAACTTTTAAGTTGCATTAGAACGTAAATACATGTTTCTACCTCCACTTCCACAGTCTTCCTCTATATTGCCTTCCTGTAGACACTGCCATGGCCAAAAGAGATATATAGAAAATGAAGAATTTTTAAAAACTTACTAAAAATAAGATCTGATCTTGGAGAACTAATACTAACTGCCCATATTGGTATAAGCACAGTTTTCCTTGAGAATGGGGGAAAAAAAAAAGTGGTTGCAAATTACCACTTCTTTCTTCATGCAACCAAAGGAAACAACTAGATACAGTGCATGGCGCTAAGTAGGTACTCAAAAACAGTAGTAAGCAGTAGTATTTTGGCTAGTGATTTTTGGTTCTTACAGCCTTAGGTCTTTCATTTCAAACCAGGTACAAGTGGAACCAGGGGTGTTGTAAGACCTCAGGTTGAATTTCCTAACCCCTCTACTAAAACAGGCAGCTAAAAAAATAACTTCTATTTGAGACCCGTGAAAATGACAGTTTCTTCCCCTTCATAAAAAGCAATATATCCCCCTCCTGCCATAAGTCCCACTTCACTAGTAAACACATAAAGTCATTTATGAGTTCTGTAAATTTGTTGAAAAGTCAAGGTTTTGCTGTTCCACGTAGTTTAATTTTCCCAGATGTACTTTGTACATTCATGTCTGAGTACAGGGGAAAGTGTTCTTCTTGGACCTCCCTCTGCTCATTTCTGATCAAATTTCATTAAAAATTATATTCTTCTGGTTGGCATTCCCAAAATGGCCTGCCTGTTTCTGAAAAGAATAAGGTGAGGTTTGGTGTTCCCTAGTTATGCCTTGATTGACACATAGTTCTGTTTTTTCATTCATTTCCTGTTTAACACAGTTGGTGAATGCATAGCAAGGTTTATTGAACTACTTGTGAGTTTTCAATATAATTTCCTTTCAAGAAATATTTCTCCTCAAAATAACTTTTAATATACAGCAGGTATATTTATTCTAAACTATTTTTTCATTCCTACTCCCAGCATTCATATATCTGCCCAATCCTCAATTACCTGTCACCTCAAACATTCGCTTCTTGAATGAAGTGACAACATTTCCATCCTTCCGCCTGAGTAAGGGGCTGCTTCTCCTCTCTGCCACTTTCTGTTTTAACCTGGACCGCACCTTCAAGTTGGGCTCAGAGGCTGGGGATTGAGACAAAAAAAATAGATAAAAATTAAAAAAATAGAGAGCCAATTGCTCCTGTGTTAAAAAAAAAAAAAAAGTCTCACCCTTTTCTTGGTCCATTCTCATTCTCAAATGAAAAACTCAAGCACATAAATGAGGCATTGACTCTATATTAATGAAACAGGCAAATGTTGCAATTATTTTTATGAAATGTGTGAAAGTTTTTTAACTTCTCTAAATATGAAAGTAAAAAGTAAACAAAAATATAAATTTTCTACTTATTTTATCTAGCAGATTTGGGATTGTTAATGGGACGTTTAATTACTAATTGTGTTTGGGTCACAGTAAGATTTATTATACTTCATTGTCAGGCCTTTTAATTCTCTCAAGGGTGAAACTTAATATCCACTAAAACAGTAACTTAATATGATTTTAGAGACTCTGACCTGGCTTGCAGTAATAAGAAGACACCTCTGCAGCATATAATTTATGTCTAATTCTGACTCCTGGAATATTTCTTTGTCAGTAGTTTCTAACCTAAAACCTGGGGAAAACATACTCTGTGTAATGACACCAAACCAACTAGAATCAATGCAAATAAGACATTCTATACATTCAGTATACTATCAGCTGGAAAGAAAAGGTGGCTAAGTCTTCGAATTGAAGGTTCTGAGTTAGGTTATATATTCCATAATACAAATGCACATTATTCACATGTATGTTACCGTTTATTTTGTATTCTAAACAGTGAAGCTTATTATAGAGCTTCACTATTTTAAAAATACCACTTATTTTAAAATAATTATACTTTAGAAGAATGGAAACATTGGATTGCATCTCTGTGTGGCAGAAGTGGATGATGATGATGGTGGTGGTAGTAGTGATGGTGGTGATGGTGGTGGTGATGATCATCATGAAGAGGATATTTCTGATAACAATTAACATTTATATAGTTTTTTCTATGCTCCAGTACTATTCTAAATGTTTTATCAATATCAACTTGTTTAACCATAAAAACATCTAGAAAGCCTATGCCTATTTATAATTTGATTAGATCAATGAGGAAACCAAAACACAGAGAGAGGGTATCTTGCCCAAGGTTACAGAGGTAAAAAGGGATGAAGCCAGGCTCTGTACCCAGGAAGTCTGGCATAAGTCTATTCTAAATACTGAAAATGTTGCTGCTCCAGCTTTCCTTATGTATTATCATCATAAAAATTATAAAACAGTTTTTCCCAAACCACCACTAATCATCTAGAGGAGATACAATGTTATAATGTAGCTAAATTTTATCAGTGAAAATATTTTTGAAGGAATTTATATTTTTGCCAGACTGCAAGGGATATCAAAAGTAGAACTTATAATTCTTCTCCACTTTTTTATTTTTTTGTTTTAGTCTTCAAATATCTAAAGTTTTTGCTTTAAGCTTGGACGGAGAACTCTTGCATTATACGTTTTCTTGGAATTGGCTTGGTGAAATAGGAACTTAACAATGAAGTTCAGATACAAAAAAATAAAGCTAGCTACTTTTTTGTGTTGTAAACCTGATTTTATGCCTGAAAATACTGAAAACATAACAAAATCAAAAGCCTGAAAATGCTGTAAAAGCAGGGTGTCAAAAGGTGGGGCAGAGATCAGGGGTGAACACAAGCTCAAAGTGATAGAGATCTGAAATATATCACTTGCTGGGACTCCCACACGGAGGCAAACCAACCAAGTAATTTGGGAAAGGATTAGGATTCTTGCCAGACCTTCCAGTAGTGGCAACATGCTTTACCTTAGTGTAGGAATCTATCTCAGTTTCTAACTCCCAACTTACCCAGGAATAAAGTGAGATACTGGGACTGTATTAATGTACTTAGATATGTTTCCATGTACACATTTATTTTTAAATTCCTTTAAAAATATTTATCTTGCCTCTGAAAAGTTATAGATAATAAATATATTTATCTAAAACCTAGAAAGGAAAAATAAAGAACCATGAATCCCTAGGTGCTAACTACATTGGTATCCTCTGTAGCCTTGCTAATAACCATAGGAAATCACAGATTCTCAAAACTTAGATGGAGATATGATTTTATAATGAAACCTGATGGATTCAATGCTGCAAATTGGCAGTCTATAGGGAGTAAATCAATTGATCACTTCAAAAGGCAGTGGGTGGACTACAAAAGACCATGCATTTTCAGTGAGGGAAGGGAATTCAGTCTGCATGGGACCACTTTCCCACTATGAAATTTGCAGTGAGATTCTAGTGCTTTCTAAGCCTGATTCGTCACTTGTGAAACATAGCTTAATGCCTTTCCAATTAGATACCTAAGAATAACCGTGAAGATCTGGGTGAATGTAGAAGGGAAGGGTTTATGAAACATATTATTGGTACTATTTCTGAAGGCTAGTTATACAGCTAAGAGGGGCTGATCCAGAACTGGGCCCCAAATCTCCTGAGTCTCAGTCTTGTACTCCTCTCTCTCCTAATATATTGCATCAGCAGCGGCCGAGTATATCTGCAATCAAGATAAAAATGTGCTGACAGATTGGAAAAATAGCATATGCCATTTAAACATTCTAAACGAAACCTAGAATTTTCCAAGATTTTCAGAAAGAAATGATTTTTAAGGTCAGCAGATAGCTTTCTCTCCTGTTTGTATACTTGAGAATTAGCCAGATATTCAGCTCTCAGATTTCTTTCAATGGTCAACATACAAAAGTAAACACCAGAAGAGGAATGAGAACTGGATTTTAGTCTTGTATCTACCACTTAATAAAATCAGTAACCTTGAATAATTCATAGTCTTGCTGAACATCAGTTCATTCACACAGACCAACTAAGATGATACCTTCATTGTGCCTGGAGTCAAATAGATGCCTGGATGATTACTTTATATCATTAAACCTCAATTTCTCATGTTAAAATGGGGTGTTGAAGGGATTTTCTTCATTTTTCCCCCCAACAGATTCAATTTTCCTTCCTTCTCTGAGCCCACGGCGGCTGAATACTGGGGCTGCAACACTCTAGTTCTCCACTGGTTGGATTTCACTTTGGCTTAATCTACTGGCAGGACAGGCTGGTGGCCAAAGAATTAAGGAGGAGGGAGAGGCCAGGCTGTCCTACAGTCTCCCTGTCACAATGCTGCATCACTGGCCATGGCTATGTCTCTTCCTGACTTCATCTCCCTCTGGAAGTCCCTATTCCATGGCTCCAGCTCTCCAGCACTCCAGGAACAATTTCCTTCCCTCTCTTCTTTGTGGGAATGATCTCCCACTGTTGCTATTTTCTGGGTACCCCCACTTCCCTAGGCAGTTCATTTAACCTTATTCACTTCCTTGTTAAGTACTCCCTTCATAAAAGTCTATGACCCATACTGCAAAGATCTGTTCCCTGCCAGGATCCTGATTAATATTGTCCTACATATCATTTTTGTTTTTCTTTGAGATGGAGTCTTGCTCTGTCGCCCAGGCTGGAGTGTAGTGATGCAATCTTAGCTCACTGCAACCTCCACCTCCTGGGTTCCAGTGATTCGCCTGCTTCAGTCTCCCAGGTAGCTGGGATTATGGGCATGTGCCACCATGCCTGGCTAATTTTGTATTTTTTAGTAGAGACAGGGTTTCACCATGTTGGCCAGGATGGTCTTGAACTCCTGCCCTCAGGTGATCCGCTCGCCTCGGTCTCCCAAAGTGCTGGGATTATAGGTGTGAGCCACCGCACCCAGCCAGTCCTACGTATCTTGCAGCTACCATTGGATCAAATGAAATAATGTCTAGTAGAGAACAGGCCAGTGGTTCACAACCAGGGAAGATTTCTCCTCCAGGGGACATTTGGCAATATCTGGAGACATTTTTGGCTGTCAGTATGGAGAGCTACAGGCATCTGGTATGGGTACAGGCCAGGGGTACTGCCAAACATCCTACAAAGCACAGGACAGCATCCCATGACAAAGTATTAGCTTTACCCAAATGTTAATAGTGCCAAGTATGAGAAACCCTGAGACAGGCAATCAATCAATGGCAGCTGTTAATAATTGTACTGCTCTGGGATGATTAAAGAAAATAATATCTGTCAGAGATTCCCAAAGAAGCTGGAGAAGGGCAAGGGAAGAAAAGAGAGATTATTAGAAACTGAGAGTACTGTAGGTAGCTTGAATATATTAAATATTTCAATAAATTTTATACTTGGAAGTTGATTTTAAAATGTTTCCAATAGCACTAATATTTCTAAAAATAATAATATGAGGCAACTTTTATCATTAGTTGATGGAGTTATGCAAAAAGGCATAATTCTCAGTTTTAGAAAGGATAACATTTTAGGCATTGTGATTATCTGAGGACATAAGGTTTTGAAAATAAGGAATCTCTGACATACTGTAAAGCACAACATCGATTTATGTTCACAAAATATATAATATACAACTTCTCTAAAGAACGCCCCTATTTAATGTTTCTAGCAAAACCTTCTGCCTATATTTCAGGTTTTGGATCATGAGAGATATTGAAATCTCAGTAGTGAGGGTGAGAGATGAGATGATAGATAACTATCATTTAGTACTGGCAATGCTCTATAAAACTCACTCCTAACATTTCCGAAGCCCACACACCAAAGCTCAGCATGATATATACCCAAGCAGAAGAATTAATGGCCTAGTGTGCTGACTTGGTTTGCAGTTAGAGTTAATTCTATTTTTAATACTCTGGTCTCCCCAAAGGCTGAAGATTTCCATGCCAGTGACTTACTAATGGGATGCAAATCCTCAGAGCCCAGAAAAAGATCACAAGCTGGGGAGAGGTTCTGCTTGTATATGAATGTATTTCATGCCTAGTTGCACTAATTGCCTTTCCATTTTTACCCCACACCCATCAGTTTCTACATCTCAATTAATCATAGAAACAGAAGGCAAGCTTTTTAGTGTGTGTGCTCGTCTGAATACATTTGTCTGCTGAGATGAAAACTTTGTATAAAAATTGACTATCATTACTTAAGTGAAAAGAATCAATAGTAAAATAAACAGAACAGACAAAACACCCTTTTCTCTTCTCACCTAAAAGAAAAAATCGTCAATAAAAGGAAACAGAAAATATCTAAAGAATGCCTCATGAACTAAAGGTATTTCAAATCTTTATTCTCATACTAGTCTCCATGGTATTCAATAAACAGGGTGGCAGGTATGAGAATAAAACATGGGAGAGGAATAGTAAACCTAGGTGGCGGAAGCAAAGTTTAAAAAATTAGGATTCCAAGATACAGTGAGTGACACTGCCCAGACTTGCCATTTTAGTAAGAGATTGATATGTGTGACTGTGTACATAAGTGTGGGGTGTGATTTTTGTACACACATGCATGCAGACAGGTACACAAACTATCTTGTGTAGAAGCACAAAGGACTCTGACACAAATAGACCAGACCTCTCATTTCAATGCTTTTTTTTTTTTTTTTTAATTTCCCTGAGATGGAGTCTTGCTCTGTCGCCCATGCTGGAGTACAATGGCGTGATCTTGGCTCACTGTAACCTACGCCTCCTCCTAGGTTCAGGCAATTCTCCTGCCTCAGCCTCCCGAGTAGCTGGGATTACAGGGGGCGTGCCACCATATCCGGCTAATTTTTTTTTTTTTTTTTTTTTTGAGACAGAGTCTCGCTCTGCCGCCCAGGCTGGAGTGCAGTGGCCCAATCTCGGCTCACTGCAAGCTCCACCTCCGGTTCACGCCATTCTCCTGCCTCAGCCTCCCGAGTGGCTGGAATTACAGGCGTCCGCCACCACGCCCGGCTAATTTTTTGTGTTTTTAGTGGAGACGGGGTTTCACCATGTTGGCCAGGCTGGTCTGGAGCTCCTGACCTTGTAATACTCCCACTTTGGCCTCCCAAAGTGCTGGGATTACAGGCATGAGCCACTGTGTCCAGCCGCCAATGCTATTTGATGTACTAACTGTAACCCCAGATGAGTGGTTTCATCTCTGTGAATCATTTTATTATCTATAAAAGAATGGTAACAATGCCTACCATAAATACTGTTTCTTGGCTCACCTGGTTGTCTGTTATAAAAAAAAAGTTGTTCAATACATAGATGTTGAAAGAATGTTTCATGAAGTGCACATATAAGAAGAAGGAAGTTATGTTAAAATTAAACAAAATAAAAAGTAACTAGGGAGAGAGATGGCTGCAATTGGTACACTCCTTTGCCTAGCCTAATGTTTGAAAACACCATAACAATAACAATAACCCTTTTCTGAACTTTCACTCAGTATACTTAAAATAACTTAATAATTGACTTCACATATTTTTCTCACTTTTTAATTTGCCTGCTTATAAATTGTATTCTACTTAGTTCTAAGTCTTAACTCTATCATCACTTAAGAAGGACTACCTACTCTGTGCATTTTGCCTCTGTTCACTTTTTTTTTTTTTCTTCAGAGACCAGGTCTCACTCTGTCACCCAGGCCTCACTCTGTCACCCAGGCTGGAGTGCAGTGGCATGATTCCAGCTCACTGCAGCCTCAAATTCCTGAGCTCAAGAGATCCTCCTACCTCAGCTTCCTGGGTAGCTGGGATCACAGGCATGTGACACCAAACCCGGCTAATTTTTGTATTTTTTTATAGAGGTTTTAACCAGCCACATTGTCTGAGCTGGTCTCCAATTCCTGGGCTCAAGAGCTCTGCTTGACTTGGCCTCCCAAAGTGCTGGGATTACAGATGTGAGTCACTGTACCCGGCCTCTGTTCACTCTTAATCCTAGGTTATGAATATTCTTTATGTCAATAATTTAGATTAAAAAATTTAAATACCACATAGCATGGTATATAGAAGTTCTTCATTCTTATTGAAAATTATCATAAGGAAAAAAGGGAAAAGTTTCCATTGTGTTAATATTATTTATATTAATATTTTAACATAATATTTCATATATTAAGATGATTATCATTAACCAAGATTGAATACTAGATTAATAAATGTTTCTTTAGGCCGGGTGTGGTGGCTCACACCTGTAATCCCAGCACTTTGGGAGGTTAAGGTGGGCAGATCATGAGGTCAGGAGTTTGAGACCAGCCTGGCCAACATAGTGAAAACCCATCTCTACTAAAGATACCAAAAATTAGCCAGGTGTGGTGGCACGCCCCTGTAATACCAGCTACTTAGGAGGCTGAGGCAGGAGAATCGCTTGAACATGGGAGGCAGAGGTTGCAGTGAGCTGAGATCATTCCACTGTACTCCAGTCTGGGTGAAAGGGCGAGACTCTGTCTCTAAATAAAAAAATCAATGTTGTTTTAAATAAGGAATATTTGGGATATTCAACAATTCCATCTATAGTAAACATTTAACTCTGTAATCATAGGTGAAGGTCAAATCTTCACCACCAGCTTCAGATCCCTTTCTGGCATTGTCTATTCTTCCCTGCAGCACTGGATATGTCAACTTCACACAGTTTCTCCCTCCCCTAGGTATCTCCTGCTATCTCCCCATCTCAAGGATCCCTTAGGAGCTGCCATATTTAAATGTTTTGTTACTTGGAACCAAATACTTATAATCTATCACCTATTCATTCACTCTGTGTCCTTTATGAAGATTAGATTTCCTAGCACAGTTCCTGCCCGTGTCTCTCCTCTAACCCAGGCTGGCACTGTAGAAATCTAGAAACTGTTCAAATACGTAATCACTACAATTATGAAAGACACTTTGCGGACACAGTAGATCCTCCAGTCTAGTTAATCAGAATACACAGGTTACCCTAATTAAAAGTTTCATAATTATACAAAAGGTACATATTTTCAAAAGTACTATTCAGCATAGTACAATAAATAATACAACGTATGCCTCTTTTGGCTGGGATAAAATTAATCTTTAATGTTATGAACTAGATTTTATATATTTTGACACCAAGGAGCAAAATTTCTAATGTAACGATTTCTAATTATAACCAATTAATGGTATGTAATTCATACATAAAGTTTTCAAAAAATAATTTTGGGGGTATTTCTAGCTACACGCATGGTAATACATGAATGCAATTTCCTAAAGACATTATAATACTATTTATCTTTGAGAAATACTACTGCATCTATCCATTCTCTTATTGCACATTTTTGTCTATTTGTTAAGATAATTATTCTGTTTCAAAATCCATATTGGTAAATGTTACTCAATTTACAATATTATCTTTTGAAAAGTACTAATTTTATAATAAAATTTGTTGCTTGCTTCTGATTATGTAAGTCATATATATCTGAGATTTTTAAGAATGGGAAAATCTGTATATATTCTAAAATGTTCCCTTTGTGTTTTACGGGAAAAATTATTTGAAAATGAGAATCATTATACTTATGATTATATCCTATTTGTTCATTTAATAATATATTATGAGTCTTTTCCCAGGTAATTATATATTCCTTAAAATTATTGCATTTATTATGTTTTTCCCCAAGCAATTATATATTCTTTTAAAAATACATTATAAGGATACATTATATATTATATATCCACACATACATGTGAATACACAATATTTCATTTAATAAGACAATGTTGGACACTTGAGTGTACTACATTGTTGTGCTTTGAAAGACAGCACTGTTATGTACATCGTTGTGTGCATTTTGTGGGAAGTTGTAGTTCCTTCTATCAATGTAAATAGAAATTCAATTCTTAGGTTTATCACAGATGGAAACAACAATGATAACCTCTCTACATACAGAAAAAAAATGGTCATACATAGGAAAGAGAACTACCAAGTCCTTGGAGGCATCGCAGAGTACTATGGGAAGACAGTATCGGGGCCGTAAGTAACAGGAGCATGGTCTAGAAGGGGAAAGGTGGGCATTTTTCCTTTAGCATCTAAAGCTCATGACAGTGCACTCAGTTCCCTCTAAGATCAGCACTATATGCTGAGACCTGTTTCCTCCTCAAGAGTGCCTGGCACTCAGCAGGCTCAGGTGAAACTCAGTAAAAGTTTACAGAGTGAATGAATGAATGCACAAATTTCTTATTTTTTTCCTGTTTGTTCCAGTATTTAAAACAAAACAAAACAAAACAAAACAGTACCACTCAGTAGTAACACCGGATTTTAGAACTACCTTTAGTACTACTCATTACTGTTTTTTAAATACTAGGACAAACAGGAAAAAATAACTTTCTAAAATTTGTATGACATTTTAACAAATTATCATTTTTAACACAAAAATACTTTAATCAATGTGATTCAGTATAAAAATAAATTTTAATAGTAGGTTATAAAATTCTAATTACATTCTAGTTAAAATTAAAACCTACTATTTAATTAGTTCTATTGTTTAATTACATTCGATTAACAGCTATTGAATAATAATATTGAGAACCAAGGTTGCAAGTTTCATGCAGACTGGAAAGCTGTGTAGCCATATTTCCATTGTTCAGGTACCTATACAGTGCCTACTACATGGAATAAACCCTTTAGCTATTTATTCAAACAAGGAATTAAGGAAAGGAAAAGGGGCATGTTAAGTGCTGAGGCAACTCCCCAAGAGAAAAGACAGAGCCTTTTTCTCCTAGGTACTCATGGTCTCAAGAATGAATAATATACTAACTGGGATCAGTGCCATGTGATAGATATAAGCAGAGTGTTGTGGCTGAAAGGCAGAGATTGATTTGCTTTGAAAGAGGATCCTCCGGGGCTCAGTGAGATGTTGACAGGTAAAGGTGGGAGAAGTGCAGTTCTATGCAGAGGAAATAACCACGTCCAATGGCACAGTGCCCACAAATTCAAAGAATGGAGATTAAATATGCTGGTGAGGGAAGGAATACTACATAAAAAATGAAACTTCAGAGATAAATATCAAGCACATTTTAGCTAATCTGTGAGACACTCATAGAGGTTATTCAACATGTATCTTCAAATTCCCTCTCCCTTCCGGCTCCTTCTCAGAATGTAGACATGCTCAAATATTTCCCATTCAAATAAAAATAAGCCCCCAAAGACACAGATCTTATTAGCTACTTCCTGTGATTGCACTTTCATAGTCAAGTTAAAGAACTAGCCTATACTTGCCACTACCACTTCCTAACCTCAAAACACTGCAGTATGGCTCCAGCCCTCGATGCTTAGCAGAAATATAATGTAATCATTGATTTTGTGTCTATTTCCAGTACTTAGCAAGAACACAGGCTCAATGGGTCTCCATAAACAGTTACTGAATGAATAATACATGCCTGCATACATCCAAGCATGAAGGAAACTTACATTAAAAGGCTGAGTTTCAAATATTGTTGAGAAGAGAACTAGATGAACCTCAACTACCCTAATTTCTAAGAATTTCTTGATGCTGAATGTTATGGCAAGAGGTCTTATAGATCATATGTGGAATGCAGAAGGAATTTCTCTTTTCTGGCAAGCATCACAAATACTACATTTTGGAGTCAAGGAAATCCATATCTCATACAGGCCAGAATGCCTTCATATGCTAACTCCTTTATATGCTTTAATTTTTCAAATATATTTTATTTACCTGAAATAAATTTAAAAATCTATCTAGCATCATTTTGAATTATCATTTCAATAAATCGAACTAGATTATAAACCTGTTTCAGTCTTCAATCCAGTTTCTAAACAAATTTTCTTTTCTACCTGAATCTCAAAGTTTTATTATAAAGTATACTTCTGAATTACTATTTCACAAGTAATGTGCTACTTTGAGGAAAATCTCAATTCATAGAGTATATATTTTTTCTTAAAAACAAGTCCTTTTCACTCTAAAATTCTGTATAATTATTCTGCTATGAATCTTTCTGTAATAAACTAATTCCAAAGTTTACATACATATACATACACATATATATATAGAAACACAAAATACTGTACTAGATATATCTTTTATATACCATTTCAAATAGAAATGGCATGAAAAGTAATTCCATTGTGCATATAAAACATTTTAACGTCCCTCCTACCCAGACAGTTCATAAGACAGCTACACATGTACACATAGATGTGAACTAACTGCAAGAGACAGTGGGGCCATTTTAGTAGGTGAGATCTATTTAGGGTGCAGCCCAGTGCTTGATAGGGACACACAGGGAAACAGCATGGAATTATTCACAGAAAACGTTATAGGTCAGGATTTCATGGTCCAGAAAAGTAGTATCTATCCCCTGATAATATCCTGGGTGTCATCATAAACCTAAACTTTATTGTACTTATTCGTTCTCTCAGCATGAACCTCATCTTGTTACCCTCCTAAGAGTCTGGAGTTGTTTTCCAGTCTTGACTCTACCACTGTAACATCTGAGTAAAGTATTATTTAATGTCTCTGCACCTCGATTTTCTTGCCTGCAAATGTGGACAATCATAACCATTCGTGACCTTAAAGAGTTCAGAAGTACTGAATGGAATACATTGACTACAATAATTTGAAATGCCATACAATTGTCTTCTTCAAATATATTACTTTAGATTTTTTTCTCTGATGTTTATCTGAAAATTTTTAGCTGATTCCCATAAAATTGCAAAATCATCCTCTAGCAGGTCATTTCATTCCACAAGAATTAAAATAAAATAATATTTAAAAGACTATAACAACTATAAGATTTGCTAACATGAAAAATTTTGTTTCCTTGTTTTCTTCTGATTTACCCAGTTACAGTCATCCAGAAGCAGTTAGTCTCTTACCTCCAAAATGTTATTGCAAAGTAAATTCTTAAAAATTATTTAGCAAAATAACTTCTAGAATTTTAAATACCTAAATAAATGCATATTAGTTCCTATTTTAGTGCATATATTCATTTACTCATATAAGAGACATTTATTCTGTGACAATTACGAGCTCTCTGAAGATGCTGGGGATACAATAATAAATAGGCTATAGATATTGTCCTCAAAGATTCCTCAACTAAGTACAATGTAATTTTGATACAGAGATATATGCACAGAGATATGCCTGGGCATATTTGGGCATATACATTTGGCATAAAATATGAAGTGACTATTTGGGGTGGCCTGGTGGTTAGGAAGGTACCAGGTATAGCTTAACAGAGAGAAAATATATATCATCTGAGCATTCAAAGATGAGTATAAGCTATTCAAGAGGGCACTTTTTTAAAAAAAAATTTACTTTTTATTATTATTATACTTTAAGTTCTAGGGTACATGTGCATAACGTGCAGGTTTGTTACATATGTATACTTGTGCCATGTTGCTGTGCTGCACCCATCAACTCGTCAGCACCCATCAACTCATCATTTACATCAGGGATAACTCCCAATGCAATCCCTCCCCCCTCCCCCCTCCCCATGATAGGCCCCGGTGTGTGATGTTCCCCTTCCCGAGTCCAAGTGATCTCATTGTTCAGTTCCCACCTATGAGTGAGAACATGTGGTGTTTGGTTTTCTGTTCTTGTGATAGTTTGCTAAGAATGATGGTTTCCAGCTGCATCCATGTCCCTACAAAGGACACAAACTCATCCTTTTTATGGCTGCATAGTATTCCATGGTGTATATGTGCCACATTTTCTTAATCCAGTCTGTCACTGCTGGACATTTGGGTTGATTCCAAGTCTTTGCTATTGTGAATAGTGCACTTTAAGAAGAGTAAGGAGCATTTGGAAAACCAGATGTGAATGGCTTGTGTGAATGGGAAATGGAAAGATTTGTTCATGGGATTTCAATTTTTTCAGTACTGCTAGGGCAAAGGGGTATGAGGTCATGGAGTGGGGAAAGTTGAGAGGTCAGAGAGGGAATGAGGAGAGAGAGATCCTGCTTGCGATGGAGGAGCTTTAGCCTTGTACATAACAGAAGAGGCAGTAAATGGCTCTTTTAGAGGGTAGGAAGACTAGATTTAAACTTTAGAAATTCAAAGGATTGACTGGACAGGAGTATGATGGAATCAGTGATTAATAACTGGAATGGAGACTGAACAAAGTAGGGAATGAACTATAACAGTAGGCATGATAAGAAAGGGAAGACTTACCAGCAAGCAATAACAGGAGTTAGTATCGGAAGAAATGAAGGGGAACTAGGAGCCTGGTGTGGTTCTGAGATTTCTGGACAGAACATGGTTCTATTTATTTCTTTAGGGAATCACATTGTCCAGCTTAATAAAGAGATGCACGCACATTTTTTAAGTGTCTAATTACTGTTACTAATAATTGTTATCTCTCGCAATATAATTTCAAGTCTTTAGGTGTAACTTCTAAGTCTATTCAACTCTTCACAGCCCCTCAGATACATTCAGGTACCATGGATCGGTAGCATCACTGACAAGGGGTCAGCACTAACTTCTGGCCAACAGGAGACTGTCTTCTTCCCAGTTCAAATACCACCTTGCTTCTTGCTCTTTTCCTGTTTCAGAACCTTCCAAGTTACCTGGGCATCTGTTATTATTAATTTCACTTTGCAAGTTTTGATTTTATAACCTTTAGACAACCTTTATGGTTTTGGAAAGTTCTTGGTAATTCAATTCTACTTCAATAGCATTTATAACTTTACTGGACTATATCATAAATTTTCCTTATAATATATATTTATAAGGAAACACTATTACCTATTTTGAATGGATATAAAAGGCAAATTTTCACCTCTAGATCCATTCAGGCCTCCCTGAAATCCTTTTCTAGACAGATTATGAGTTACACACCTTCTATGTAGTCAACTTTCTCTGGATGACTGTCTGGATAAAGGCATCTCAAACAAATTTCACATAAAATGGTAAAGAGGTAGTAAGTCAAAGTACACTGTAGAAAACATCATCTTAACAAAAACTCTAAGCAGTTGGAGTAGGCACAATAATGCCCTACTCCAAAGATGTCCATGTTCTATTCCCCAGAATTTGTGAATATATCACATTAGGTGGTAATGGGAAATTAAAGTTACAGATGGATTTAAGGTTGCCAATCAACTGATTTAAAGAAGATTAACTTGGATTATCCAAGGGGTCCTTAAAAAATAAGGAACAAAGAGGCAGAGGAGTGTCAGTGCAATGCCATTTGGGAAGGGCTTGGTTGGTCCTAGTGGCCATGAGGATGGGAGGGCCCACAGCTACAGCTTGCAGGCAGCCTCTGGAAGCCAGAAGAAATAAGGAAAGGCATTCACTCCCAGAGTCCCCAGAAGGGAACACGCCAGGGTGATGCCTTGATTTAAGCCCAGTAAAAGCCATTTTGGACATCTGACCTCCAGCATTATAAAATAATAAATATAGATAGGTTTAGGCCAACTAAGTTTGTGGTAATTTGTTATAGCATCCACAGGAAAATAATACAGTAGTTGAATGAATTCCAAGATTGGTGCTATTTTGGAAGTCTGAATATTCTGAAATACTGGTTCTGACTAGATCAGATTTTACTGGGCTGTATTTTTAATGCATTATTTTTAGGTAATGTAGTAGGATATTAAAGAGTAGTATTAATGCTATATGATCACATAGCAAAAATGCCAGGACAACAATTTACTTAATACTTAGCATTTTGCCACATTTAATTTTCTATGGTTAAGGTTTTATTAATGTATTTGTTTATTTGCAGAAGGTCCAAAAGAGAAAAAAAGACAAAAGGTATGACTTATTTCTTTTAAATCTTTCTGTAAAAGTTCTATAGGGTATAAATATATAAAGGATCATTTAATTTAACCATAAAATACTAAGAATACATTAAATGGCCAAGATAAGCAATTTCCAAAACTTGAGTGGAAATATTTCCCTTTTTTTGTTGCTGTTGTTTTATAGATTCCATTTGAGATATTATTAAGCCAAATACTAACTCTGTGATAGGCCTATTTCTAAGAACAACTTCATTTTTAGTTTAATGTAAGTAAAAGAGGAGGGGGAACAAGTTTAAACCTTTTAACTGCTTCAAAACAGTTAATGAAAATATTTTTTAATTTTATATATGACCTTTATAGTATGAGATACAATTCCAGTCTGTTACAACTTAATCAGCTGAATATAAAATGTAACCTTCCATCTGGTAAATCAATTTAACAGACATAATTGTGCCCCACCATAACTCAGTAAGACACTGAGGAAAACCATTGAAATGCTATTTCCTTTTCTTTAGAAGAGAATTATGTACAATTTCAGCATGCTTTGCATTTCTAAAAGTTAAAGTCAACAGGGAGGTATCATTCTCCTTTACTTGAGTTTCCCATGAGAAAATCAACAGCAAGTTTAAAGCTTGTGCTGTTATTCATGAAACACTCCATAATACTAACTTGGCTTTAACCAGAACATATTATTTGGCAGCTAAAACCTTTAATTAGAATTATGGTTTGAACAGATTTTCACTGAATTCAGATTCTGGAGGGGCTCAAAGAACACCACTATTTTTCTAACCAGTTTATTCTATTTCAGATGGTTTAAATGTTGTACTTATGATGGGTAGAAAAAATGTTGTACTTAAGATGGGTTGAAGAAAAAGAGAATGTCGCTCTGATTCACATTTTGTTGGCTTTAATTATGATTCACCATTTCTTAACAAGTACTAAGCATCAGACAAGAAGAGAAGAAGAGAGACTCCATTCAACAAATATTTACCAAGCACTTACTCTGTGCAAGGTTTACACTAGGCATTATGGAAGAAAAAAAAATATATCTGAAAAGATGTTTCCTACTTTAAAAAAGAGAAAAAGTAGGTGGGGGAAAAGACATAATTTGGTGATAGAGTGGACAAAAGAACAGAGAAGACGACAGAGACAGAACTGAACCCAAAAGTCAAGTTTGCATGTTTGGGAGAGAGGCACTGGCAGAATTGAGAAACTCAGGAGTAGGAAGTCTTGAGTTGTGGAGGATTGAAAGGTCAACTTCCAAATCTGTTACATTTAAATAGTTGCAAGATATCTTGGAAATGTTAGCCTGAAGTCTATGGAAGGGCTGAAGTTCAGAGATGTGGAGTTAGATCCCAAATATAAGAACTTAGAGGAAAAGAATGAAGGCAGTCCTGATCAACCTTTTCATTTTATAGATGAGAAAGCTGGGTTAAACCCTACCATCAGAAACGACTACTGGTTAGTATGAATAACAAGTATGATCAAAGTCTTTAAGAGGGTGACAATTCAAATAGAAAAGTTAAAACAACAGAAGAGACAATGCAGCTTTAGGAACCTCAGGTTTCACGAGCTTCATATTTAAAGGATGTGGTGGTGAAAATAGGGAGGTAAAGCAGATGAATGAAAGGGCAGCTCATGAGGTTAAAATTTTAAGGAGCATGGGTTGGACAATGGGGTCAAAAGTCACAGAGAAAAAGGAAGCCTGAGAAAAATGTACTGATTTCAGGATTTGGGAGTCCCTGGTATTGTTTCAGAACACTGATTTAGAAGAGACCAAAAGCTGAATCAGATGATACACATTTCTATAACATCATAACCTAGCATAATAACTACTTTAGAATAAATGCTCAATAAAAGTTATTCTAAACTCAATCATATAGGTAATGATAAAATAGGCTCACAGTTTGACAACAAAAGGAAAAAGAAAAAAAATTATAGCCACAACACATAGCAGTAAATTTCAATGAATTTTCATTTCTTTCTAATTCATTGTTTAGGAGAGGGAGAGATTTTGAGTGTAAGCATTATAAAATTCAGAAGATGCTTACATTAGGGGTGGTTGAGAAAAATCTCTTAAAATCAGACTGTGAGCTCCTTGAAAGCAAAAATGTCCCTTAATCTACTCTATGTGCTCAGAGTGACCACAACTTCCAGCCCAGTGTTAAGTGCTGAGTAAAAATTTGCTCTCCTCCTTTTTCTTCTCTCCTGTCTCGTTTCCCAAAATTAAAAGGGACAACTTTGAAAACGACCTCCTTCTTTGGAACAGCTTGAATTAGAAGATTGCTATGAAGATTGCTAATGAAACTCTAAAAAAAAAAATGACAAAACTAATAGACTGTTCTTCCCAATATATTCAGTCCCTTCTAATCTTTATTCTATGAAGTAACAGACTGACTGTATTCAGTCTATTATAAATATATCTATTATATTTATATATAAAGATATATATATTATTAAGTCTTATAAAAATAATTATAATTACTTTATATATTTAATATATATATAATAATATTTAAATATATCTAATTATTAGGTATATTTATATATCTAATTATAAACATGTACAACTTCTTAGACTATACACTTTAATATAATTTCTTCCAACAAAATTTAAAAATTATTTCCTGCTAGTCAGCCTAAAGTTTCAAACTTTAACATCTAGTTTTAAAACTCAAAAACTTTCTATAAACATAAACTTCCTGATTTTTGTCTTTCACATTCTCCTCTTAGTATCTGCCCTTAAAAAAGACATGAGACCTTAACAGTCATGGTCTTTCTTCATGTGGCAGCTTCTCCATTCTCTTTCTGATTAAATATTTTCCTGTGGTCTCATGTCATTCATCTCTAGGATTTACTCAATACCACCTCTGGATTATCTAATTTATTTATTTTAAATGAGAGAAAGGAATTAAGATGTTTCCAATGCTTATCTATGAAATAGCCAACATTTTATTCCACTTCCTGCCTTCTGTATCACAGAGTTCTTCATCACTGAATTCTGTGTCTACTCATCTTCTTTTCCTACCCTGGAGTCCTCAGTGAGACTTCTCAGTTCTCTAATTCTCTAATATTAATATGCATATCCTCTGCCCTTCCCCATTCCCTCTTTATCTGACAGTCATCTTTCACTTCTAGAGGACTCATAACATCACTGTAATAACAATAAGTATATTAATTCTTAAAAAAGATAAATATTATCCTAGTAATAAATTCAAAGGGAAATGATTTTCTACATATGTATATGTAGTGGTAATGGCAAACACAATCGATGTGTCTTTAAAAAACATTTCATAAAAACTGGAGACATATTTTTTCTTATAACTGTACTACAAATGAATGATAATTTGTAATAGCCTCTATATGGAATATTTAAACACATATAACTAAAGTATGTCTATTATTTATGGGCCTATCTATCTTCCTTAAAAAATCTAGGAGATTTGAAAAATAGTATTTTCCTTTATAGAATTAGCAAATTAGCACATTTTGGTACTACTATCACATTTACAATTTCTCAGAATTCTGTCAATAATCAGCAAATTCGTTCTGAAAGTTTGTTTATGACAAACATATTTGGAAAGCCCAACTTGAAATAGATTTTACTTTTGAAATAGTTTATTATTTGAAAAACTTGTTAAATATTTAGATGCAGGAAGAAAACGTCAATCTTTGGTTTTAAATAATTTGTTTTCCATTGAAAATATCTCTCATCATTGTTTTTAAAAGAATATACCAAACATATGCTATTTCTAAAAGGATTTTGAACTTTATTCATCATTGGACTGAAGTTAACTTAGAAATGACACAACCTAAATTGTTATAAGTCACTACTTTTATTAGAATAGATGCAACATGGTATTTTAATTTTAGCAAAATTGCCATTTTCAATGATAATAGATATAACTTATTCTTGTTCAAAGAATAGGTGGTAAGGGTTAAGAGACTAGATTCTGAAATAAAACTCGCTGTCCTCAAACCTGGCATTGTACATACTGCCATAATAAAGAAAATGAGAACTGAGGAAAGTTAGTAAACCTCTCTGTGTTCTCTCATCTATGAAACTGGTGAGAAATAACAATATCCACTTCTAGGATTATTGTATGGCATTAATAAGATATAGGTAAGATGCCTAAAATGGATCTAGCACATAGTGACCAAAGTTATCTATTCTACTATATAAGTCTGTTAACATTAATTTTCTTCAAAATTATTATTGAACAAATGTATATTATTCTTGCTAGTTGTGATCTAGAATCCATTGATTACTTATTTATTCCTGACCAAATAATACCCCAAAGTAATTTGCTGCTCCCTTATCAGTGTTTTACTATGGAAAAACACAGTGTGGTATTTAAAGCAGGTAAAACATCATTATCATGTAATAAATTATTATGCTCTTCTTGCTATTACATTCTTTATTCTCCAAACATGATTTACATTACAAAGGTCTCAATGCATTTCTCTGGAAAATACAGCATGCATCTCATAAATCTTACATGATCACCTATTATAATGTTTCAAAAATAAAGGATTTGACATGACTCTATTGTGCTGTTAGCAGCAGTTTTAAAATAAACAGGAAAGAATGTAACAGGAAAGAATATATATTATCTGCACTGTTGAGGCCCCCAAAATAAAACACAAATCCTGTTTCTGAGTAAACTTGATTATTATGGAGGCGCAATGTGTACATGGGAATAGAATAGCAGCAAAGGCAAATTAAGGAACCGAATTGTAAGATTTCAACATCACTGTTTTGGGGCAGAAAACATAGAGGACTGGGAAAAGTTTCCTTTGAGTTGAAGTGCTTAAAATGGCTTTTGAAGAAAGGGTAGACAATTTAGATTTGAAAAGTCCACTAAGGAAAGGCCAAGTGCATTTGTGAAAATCCACACAAAACTCTATAAACAGAAAATTTTACACATCAAAGCTGCCCATTAGATGGATGAATGCTGGTTAGGGTTTTGCTCTCAGTCCAGGTTATTTGAGAGGTAAACTGCAAACTCCATCTAAACTTCTGTAAGGGGCAAGTGAGATAAGCTGTTCGAATGAGATGGTCCTGGGAATTTATCAGAATGACCAGGGAAAGAGTGCTTGTTTTTGCCATTGTTGTTAAACTGTGAAGAGGCGAGCCTAGGCTTGCTCTGGGTTATCGTCGTCAGAATTTGGAGGGAGCATTGCTGCACATAAAGCCCAGAAAAGGCAAGACTGGAACTCATACTTCTAATAACAAAGTTTAAACACACTGAATTAATAACATTATCTAAGCACCTGGACAATAGGAAAATTCATTTAAATGACTCCCTCCAAACACCTCCCACTTTTTAAAGCAAACTAATTTGTATTTGGTTCTTGCTTCTTAAAAATTAATGAGTTCTGAAAATATAAGTCTGTTTAGACATTAGATCTTCTTTAGGTGATGTGACTTAGAATGCTTTTACTAAGGCTTGTGTTCAAACTCGGAGGGAAGAGTTTGCTGTGACTGGTTAGTAAACTCTGGCTTGGACACTGGAAGGGTTTCATCATGATGCTTATGCCACACATGTGCTTGTCTTGGTGTATACTTGTGCTGTACTACATGATAGTCACTAGACACAGGTGGCATTTTAAAATTAAATTCAGATGAATTAGTTTACAAAATTAGTTATGAGCTAACAAATTAGTTAGCAAAAATTTAGCTCCTAAGTCATACTAGCCACATTTCAAGTGTTCAATTTCAAGTGGCAACATGCAGCTAGTGGCTACTGAATTGAACAATGCCAATATAGAACTCTTCCATCAAATTATATTTGGCAGTGCTGGTCTATGCTATTTTCAAAGAACCACATATGTACAGCTACAATAGGCTAATACATTTTCTCCAAGAATTTCTCTTCATTACTTCTGTGTTACCTACTTTAAAATATATATAATGACATTAAAATACCCATTTTGAAATAAAGAAACTGAAGGCTTACAACTTAAAATAAAAGTAACATCTTAATGCCTTTTCCCAGCTATATTCCTTGGGTGGCTTGGATTTTGCTTTCATTCAAGAATGCCTATAATCTGAAAATATGAAATAGTAGTTCCTCAAGAAGTAAGGTGGTTCAACTGTTCAACTGCTGAATTAAATAAAGTATCAGTCAACCTATTAAGAACCTATTATATGTGCCTCACTGTGAAGACTGTGAGCTCCTTAATGTCAGAAATCTTTTTTTACTTATTCTGGTTTATTTAATATTTATGTCTAGGCCCAGCACAAAGTGTGGTTTGTCAAATAAAGAAGGAAGATGTTACAAGCATTATCTTTATAGACATTTTTATCATCTAATTGGGATGAACAGGATAAAAACAACATTATAAAATTTAATATCTCATAATTAACAAAATTACCAGCTTTTATAGCAAAAATTACAATGATATGAGAATACAGATAAGGGAAGTGTCAGAATAAAGTTCTATGAAAAATACCTTTTGAATTTATCTTGTATGTGAATATGTGGAAAATAATGGAGGAATCAATATGAATATTAAAATGAAAATAAGAGGATAAAAAGCAAATAATTCTACAAAAGAGGAGGCTGGTAGACATAAAGTAAAACAAAGTCACTTGATAAAAAATCTGATACGTCACGACAAACTGTTATTATGTGCTGCTTTGAATAATAAGATAGTCCTTAACCAAGTCCCCCTCCCCTCCCACTCCTCTCTCCAATTTCTTTGCCATAAAGAACACTTCCATTTTAAAGTAACTGAGTTAGAGGCTGAAAATTTAAGGAAAATACGATCTTAAATGTTTCATCATTTATTTTATATCTCTTAATTTATTTCATTAGGTAAGTCTAAAGACATACAAATGCGTATATTTGCATGAAATATTTCCTTAGTGTTCTCAGTTCAATAGTTGTGAATATTATAAATTAGGAATCATTTTTCAATCAGTCTCATGATTATACAACAGATGGCTAAATGCTTTTAAAGTCTTAATTATTATTTTTTGCCAATTTCTCATTCCAATCTTATCTAAAATGTCCTGCCTGTTCTAAATGAGCATTTTATGAGGAGTGAAAAATATGTCATTAGACTTTTCTATAGTTACCAATTATGATTAATTTGAGATACAACTGTGCAAAAGCACAGTCATTTATTTCTTATACATTCTTCAAATCATTAATATATTTTTATCACACCTCCTTATGAAACACAATTATATATCTCCTTCTTAGTTTCATATACAATCTTAGGAATCATCTGGTCCATTTGCACTTAATTGAAAAAACTGAAATCTAACATCATGAAGCACTATGCTCATAGTCATGTATTAGTGACAGGGTTAAGACTAAAAATTAAGTCTCCTTTTGTCATTCTAATTCTTCAATAATTACATTATATGGCTACTACTAATATTTTCTACCATTAATTCTATACTATTATTCTTAATAATTCATACTGGCAATATGTGCTGAGACTTAGGCACTGTGCTGGGCAGTATATTTTTTCTTACAATAACACTGGAAGGCAAATTTTTCCATATTTGCCATTTGAAGAAACTGAGGCTCAGAGAAATCTGCACTATGTGCAGGTCACACAGCTATCAACAGTGCCAAGCTAGAATTCTCAGCCTTGTTCATCTAATGCCAAGCCATGAAATTATTTTCCATGCTTTGTCTTTCCAGGCTACATTAGCTTTTCCGCAAGTAAAATATTTGAGTTACATTTTCGAAGTTCTTTCAAGGCTGATTCATTATCACACAATTGTCATTTGATACTTGCTCTTAGCCCCAACTACTTTCATATAAATTGCATATGCAATCAATGAAACCAGCTTCTCATTTACTGAACTGTGAAATTTAAATCATTTTGTTCACTGATTCAAAACTAACATACTTAACTTTTTCATCAAAAATTTTTAGGATTATTGATTTATACTATGTTTGTTATTTTAAAATAAAAAAGTATAAATTATAAATTTATATTATTTCTTTGTCATGAGGAATCTTAGTATTCTGGACCATTTAATTGTTGGATAAATACTACAGTAATTAATCAATTACAACATTTACAATTACCTTGTATACCACTAACTCCCTGCCACCAGAAAGCACTGCTAAACTATAAATATCCATTAGAGCAATTCAGATTTCAGATGTTTGTTTAAAAAGTGAGCATCTTAAAATCAACTAAATATGTTCTTTTAAAATTGCTAACTTTTCATAATCTAAATGATTACATCAAAAGGACTATTAAAAAGTAAATTATTATTTAGTAAAATAATATTATTTTAAAAGTGAATCTTATTTTGAAAAGAAGCTAAATTTTTCTCATTTGATAAGGGTTAAAAATTGGTTTGATTTTCATACCTTACTAAATGGTTTAATGTTATGAAAACAGTAACATAAAAATCGACAAAAAGTCCTCATAATTCCCAAGTCTTGCTTACAAAATGTGACTTAAAATAAAATAATTTCAACCTAATTTTCTCTCTCTCAGTTTTTAGCACATGGACTTGTTAATCATGAGCAAGCTGGGCACTGACGTTAATCTTCAAAAAAAATATAATCATTAATTTTTAAGAATAATATTGCTCAAATATGAATCTGTCACCTCAAAAAATGAAAAAGTTGAGTTTTAAAAAGTATTTTTAATCCTTTACAGATTTAAAAGTAAGTGGTAGTCTTCTGGTTTCATTTTCAACATGTGAAGAACTGGGGAATCTTCACTCCCAACCTCACCACAAGTAAAAAGCTGAACAAAATAAAATTTAAGATTATTTTCTTAGATCTATCAGAGAATTAAGGTTTCAGGGCAAATTGCATGCTAAAATCTGGAGAAACAGGAAAATACAGAAAATCACAGCTGAGCTCAGCTTACAGGGAGCAAAAGCCACTGGAGTCAGTAACAAATAAATATTTAAATGGTAACTTTAATGAGTTGTTGAAGGCATGAATCACTGGAGGCTGAATGTGAACCAGCTTGAGAGTTAAAAACTCCAGGGGCAGCTGGGTGCAGTGGCTCACTCCTGTAATCCCAGCACTTTGGGAGGCTGAGGTGGGTGGATCACGAGGTCAGGAGATGGAGACCATCCTGGCTAACGTGGTGAAATCCCATCTCTACTAAAAATACAAAAAAATTAGCCAGGAGTGGTGGTGGGCGCCTGTAGTCCCAGCTACTCGGGAGGCTGAGGCAGGAGAATAGCATGAACCCTGGAGGTGGAGCTTGCAGTGAGCTGAGATCATGCCACTGCACTCCAGTCTGGGTGACAGAGCAAAATTCTGTTAAAAAAAAAAAAAAAAAAAAATCCAGGGGCCCCATCTCAGAGGAATACTACATTTTCATAGGTTTTACTTCCAGGAACCCAACCAGTTTCTCTCAGTGAATATATGAGAAAAAATCCCTTTCTGTTTAAGTGAAGGTAGGGAGTAGTAGTGGGAGAGGGAAGAAAAGTAACCATTTTGTAATACTTGTCTAATGAAAAAGTAACAATTTTGAAATACACACAAAGGATTCTTCATAAACGAAAGCCTACTCTCCAAGGGAAAATATTTCACAGAGCCTTATCTGACCCAAGGGAAAATGCAACTAGTAAATCTCAGCCTCCTCTAGCTTTCCTATCTTACTTAAGGGGAGGAAACAGCCTAAGAAGTAGTTCAAGGGATCACAGCACACAAACTCAGGCCCACTTAAAAAAATGAAATTTAGTCATAAGGTTATAGAACATTTCTCCTGTCCAACACCTTACCACCACATCAACCAGGTTCTGCTATTATAATAGTGAATTAAAACTGAGGGAGCTGCAGGACACAAATTCTATTTGAGAAGGAGCTCTTAGGGAAACCCCAAAGCCATAGGAGAATGAAAAAAATCAAAGGAAACTAGAGGAAACTGAAGACTCTCACATTTATCACTACAACAGATATTAAACAAAGCCCAGCTCCAGTCAGATTAACATAAAACCTCACACCAAAATTACTCAATTTATATTGTCCAACATATCACGTCAAGCTTTTAACAAAAAATTATAAAGCATCCTAAAAGGCAAGAAAAATAATCTGAAGAGACAAAGCAAACATCAGCAGACTCAGTTATGACACAGATATTGGAATTAACAGAAAGGGAACTTAAAGGAACTAAGAGTAATATGTTAAGGGTTCTAATGGAAAGTTGGCAACTGGCAACAACAGATGGATAATGTAAACAGAGAGATGGAAACTAGGAAAGATTGAAAAGAGAATGCTGGAGATCAAAAGCACAGTAGTAGAAATAATTTTTAAAAAAAGTCTTAATGAGCTCATCAGTAGACTGGACACAGCTAAGGAAGGAATCAATAACTTTGAAGATATGTCAATAGAAACTTCCTAGAAAGAAAGGAAAAAAAAAATTTTAAATGGAACAGAATTCCCCAAAACTCTAAGAAAATTGCAAAAGGTATAACATATTCCTAATGGGAATAGCAAAATAACAAGAAAGAAAGAATAAATATTTGACATAATAATGGCTGGGAATTATCTAAAATTAATCCAGACACCAATCCATACATACAGGAATCTCAGAGAATATGAAGCAATATAAAAACCAAAACTCAACATCTCGGCATATCATGTTCAAATTGCAGAAGATAAAAGATAAAGAGATCTTCAAAGAAACCATAGAGAAAAAGACAAAACCTTATCTATTGAGCAACAAGGATAAGAATTAGATAAGATGTCCTGTCATAAGCTGTAGAATAAAAAAGAAAGTATAGTGAAGTACAAAATGTTGCCAAAAAAATTTTAAAAAAGAACACAAATTATCCCAGACAAGAAGGAGAAATAAAGCACTTTCTTGGACAAATAAAAACTAAGGACATTTATTGCCTGTAGGCCTGCCATACAAGAAATGTTAAAAGTTTTTCAGTGAGGAGGAAAAGGATATAGGTCAGAAAGTCAGATCTATATAAAGGAAGGAGCATATGAAAGAAAAAGAAAATCTTTTATCTTCATTATCAATTGATCTAATAGTTAACTGTGCACAATAATAATAGGAACAAACTATTGGATAATTGTAGCTTTTGGAAAACAGAAATAAATAACAGCAATATAAAGAATAAAAGGGAGAGATTAGAAATACACTTTTATAAGGTACCTACATGTAAAGTGGTATACTGTTATTTGAAAGTGGACATGGATTCATTATAAACGTATTTATCAAACTCTAGAGAAACCACTGAAACATATTTTTAAAAGAGGTACAATTGATATGTGTAGAGAGTAGAGAGCATTGAATTATATGAAGTTCTCAACACCAGAGGAGTCAGAGAAAGAAGTGAACATTTTTAAAAAACAAGTAAATATAATGAAAAAACCAGTTACAAACATTGTAGGTATTAATCTAACTATATTAATAATCATTTTAAATGTGAATTGCCTCAATACACAAAGAGAGGCTGTCAGTAAATTTAAAAAACAAGACCTAACTACATATTGCCTAAAAGAAACCCTCTTTAAATATAAGTCACACATCAAAAGTAAGCAATGGAGAAAGATATAACATGTTCACACTAAACAGAAGGATGTTGGAAAAGCTATATTAATTTCAGACAGAGCAGATTTCAAAGCAAAGAAGATTACTGAACATAAAAGGGGTGTTTGTTACATATTGATAAAACAGTCAGTTCTCCAAGAAGATATAACAATCCTTAATATGTATGCTCCTAATAATGTCACATCAAAATACATAAGCAAAACCTGTCAGAACTGGAAGGACAAACAGACAAACCTATTATGGTTGGAGACTTTAGTACTTCTGACCAAAACAGAATATATTCTGAGGCATAAGATGTACTTCAACAAATCTAAAGGAACAGAATGTGTATGCAGTACATACTCAGGCCACAATAGAAATCAATAACAGAAAGCTTAAAATAAATAACAGAAAGACAGCTAGCAAATACTCAAGTAATTAGAGATTAAATAATATAACGCTAAATAAAACATGACTTAAAGAAGAACTCTCAGGATAAATTTCAAAATATTTTCAACTAAATGAAAATGAAAATACAACATATCAAAATCTATGGGATGCTGTAAAAGCAGTGCCTAGAGGCAAATTTATAGCATTGTGTATATATTAGAAGAAAAGACAAAAATTGAATAATCTGAGCTTCCACTTTAAAAAAATAGAGGAAAAATAACAATCTAAGCTTAAAGTAGGCAGAAAAAAAAGTAAAAATTAACAGGAAAATCAAAATGATTATAACCACGAAATCAATAGAGAAAACTCAACAAAACAAAAAACTGGTCCTTTCAAAGATCAACTGATGAAACTACAGTCAGACTGTCAGGAAAAAAGACGTAAGAGAGAAGAAACCAGTAACTAATATCAGAAATAAAAGAGGGTCATATCATAGCTATTGATGCTGTGGATGTTAAAAGGATAATAAAGCAATATTATGAATAACTCTCTACTAACAAGTTTGAAAACTCAAATGAATGAATTATTTGAAAAACACAAATTACTAAAACTCACATGTGGAGAAAGAGATAATCTAAATAGGCCTATATCTAATGGAAGAGAATGAATCAATAATTAATAACCTTCCAAAAAATAAAGCGCCAGGTCCAAATGGTTTCACTAGTAAATTTTACCAAATACTTAAAGTGTAAATGGTATCAATACTCTAATCTCTTCCAGAAAATAGGACTACTTACTAACTCATTCTATGAGGACAGCATTACCATACTGCCAAAATCAGATATAGACGTTATATAGGAATAGATATGCATCGATCAATTATCTCTCCTGAATATATATTTAAAAATCTTCCACAAAATACTAGCAAATCAAATCCAATGATGTACAAAAAGTGTTGTACAACACAAGCTAGTAGGATTTTCTGGTATATGAGGCTGGTTCACTATTTGAAAATTGGCTAATGTAAACCATTACATCAAATGGCTTTTTTAAAAATCGTATGATTGTATCAGTTGATACAGAAAAGGGACTTGACAAAACCCAACATAATTTGTGAGGACTCTCAGAAAATTAGGAATAGAGGGAACTCTTGAATTTGACAACACAAACACAAAATCAACAGCTAATATCCCACTTGATGGTGAGAAACAAAATGTTTTCCCCTGACATTGGGAACAAGGTAAGGATGTCCCCTTTTACTTCTCCTACTCGACATCTCAATATCATTTTGAATGTCCTAGCTAGTGCAATAAGACATAAAAAAGAAAAAAAAAGGCATACAGATTGGGAATGAAGAAATAAAGTAAAGTTTTTGTCCACAAATCACATCGTCTATGGAGAAAATCCCGAAGAATCAATAACAACAAAAAGCTCCGGCAATGAATAAGCTGTTACACCAATTTGCAAGATAGAAAGTTAATATACAAAAGTCAACTGCTTTCCTACGTGCCAGCAACGAACCATTTGAATTTGAAATTTAAAACACAGTAACATTTACATTAATACCAAAAAAATTAGGAAAGTATAAATCTAATAAATTATGTAGAGGATGTAAATGAGAAAAACTAGAAAACTTTGATGAAAGAAATCAAAGAAAATCTAAATAAAAGAATTATTCATATTCATGGATAGAGAAACTCAGTATTGTTCAGATGACTATTCTCACCTTGATCTTTAGATGCAGCATAATCCCAGTTTAAATCCCAGTAAGTAACTTGGTCAACATAGCAAAACCCTATCTCTACAAAAAATACAAAAATTAGTCAGGCGTGTTGGTATGTGCCTATGCTCCCAAGCAACTCAAGAGGCTGAGGCGGGGAGATCACTTGAGCCCAGGAGACTGCACAACTGCACTGCAGCCTGGGAGACAGAGTGAGACCCTTTCTCAAAACAAAACAAAACAAAATCCCAGTAAGTTATTTCATGGTTATCAACAAACAGATTCTAAAGCTTATACCCAGAGGGAAAAGACTCAGGATAGCCCACACAATATGGAAGAAGAGTTAAGAGGACTGAAAGTACCCTACTTGTAGAATTACTATGAAGTTACAGTAATCAGGACAGTGTGGTATTGGCAAAAGAATAGACAAGTAGACAAGTGAAATAGAATAGAGAGTACAGAAATAAACCTACACAAATATAGTCAACTGATCTTTGACAAAGGAGCTAAGACAATTCTTTGGAGAAAGGATGATAGTCTCTTCAACAAATGTTGTCAGCAAAATTGGATATCGATATGCAAAACAATGAATCTAGACAAGGACCTTATCCTTTTCATTGAAAGTAACTCAAAATGAATTATAGATCTAAATGAAATATTGTAAAACTTCTAGAAGAAAACATAGGAAAAAATCTAGTTAACCCTGGGTTTGGCAACAAATTTTTGGATATAAAACTAAAAGCATGGTCCGTGAAAGAAAATACTGATGTTTAATAAAATTAGAATCTTCTGCTCTGTGAAAGACAATGATACAAGAATTAAAAGATAAACCACCGATTGAGGAAAAATATTTGTAAGACAAATAGCAAATAAAGAATTTGTGCCCAAAATACACAAATAATTATTAAATCTCAATAAGAAAACAACACAATTTTAGAAATGTAAAATATCTAAAAAGACATCACCAAAGATGATACAGAGATAGCAAATGACATATGAAAAGATGCTCAGCACCACTTCTCATTACGGAATTACAAATTAAAACTGCGATGAGAAACCACTACATACCTATTAGAATGGCTAAAATTGGAAAAAAAACTGAAAATACAAAGTGCTAACAAGTATGTAGAGCAACAGGAACTCTGTTGTATTGCTGGTGGGCAAGCAAAATGGTACAGCCACTTTGGAAGACAGTTTGACAGTTTTTTGTTGTTTGTTGTTCTTTTTTTAACATCAAGTCTTACCATATAATCCAGTTAATGCAGTCCTAGGTATTTATCCCATTGAGTTGAAAACATGTCCATACAAAGACTGCATATGAATGTTTATAGCATCTTATTCATAATCCCCAAAATTTGGAAGCAACAAAAATGTCGTTCAAGAGGTAAATGGATAAACAGTGGTTCAGCCATACAATGGAATATTATTCAGTAACAAAAAAAGCTTCAAGCTACCAAAATACATGGAAGAATCTTAAATGCATATTGCCAAATAAAAGAAGCCAGTTTGAAAAGGCCACATATTGTAGCTTTATGACATTCTGCAGAAGGCTAAACTACAGAGACAATAAAAAATTAGCGGTTACCAAAGGTTGGGTGGGGGAAGGATGAATAGGTGGGACACAGGAGATTTTTAGGGTGGTAAAACTATTCTATATTGTTCTGTAATGGTGAATATATGACATGATATGATGCATTTGTTAAATCTCATAAAATCTTACAACACAGAGTAAACCTTAATATAAACGATGGACTGCATTAAAAATAATGTATCAATAGTTGTTCTTTAATTGCAACAAATGTACCACACTGATGCAAGATATTTAAAAAGCAGAAACCTAGGGGTTAGGAGGAGGCAACAATAGGGGAACTCAACAATATCTGTTTGATTTTTCTGTAAATATAAAACTTTTCTTAAAACTAAAGTTTGCTAATTTTAAAATGAAATTAATAGCAGAAATTAAAACTCTGGCCCTAGTGAGTACAGAACATCAATCAGACTTCCTCCTACCATGAACAACAAAAACAAGCCTGCTGTTCCCTTTTCTATTTTATTTTTTAAGAGACGGGGTCTCCCTATGTTGCCCAGGTTGGACTCAAATTCCTGGGCCAAGCAATCCTCCCACCTCAGACTCCTGAGTCACTAGGACTATACGCATGCAGCCTGCTGCTTCTTTGGATACCATAGTGAGCTCTGAAATGCCAGAGAATATGCAAAATTAGCAAATAACTTTACCCTCATTTTGACAATAGCCTTGCGAGTTGTCCATAGCTTAAAAAGAAAATATTGCTCACTTTTTTCTTAGTTTAGTTGTTTTATTAATAAAGGTAGAAGAATGTAAGACATTAAAAAGACCTTCTACAAAAAAGAGATTTAGTTTTGGTATAATAGAAATAAATAAAATTTCCTTATCAACAACAAACATACAGTCAAGAGTAAGCACTCCTTAAATCCTAGGTATGATCCTAAGTGCTTTACATGCATTATTTAATTGAATTCTAAAAATAACTGTGCAAATCAAGTGCGATTATTATCCTCAATTGACAGATGAGGGAATCGTGGCCTAGAGAGGTTAAATTAATTACTCAAGATTGAGGACCCAAATTTTCAAGTGGTATGTGTAGCTCCAAAGCCTGAATTTCAATGGCCATATTAGTTCTCAATTCTGAGAAAATGAATATAAGATTCATTAAAAGAAGTTTATTTCAATAAACAAGTTTAGTCAAAACAACGTAACCAAGATAGAGTACTAAGATATATAAAAATGCTCCAGTGTTTGTCAATCTTGAATAAGATTTTGAGCAAATATCATTATAAGCCTAAGCTATCTTAATGATATATTTGCAGAAATGTGTATAATGTTCACGTATACAATGCACACATGCACAAGTGTATTCTGAAAGACACAGAATGAGGGAGAGAGAGAGGAAGAGACATTCTAAACCATTAAAAATAATTATTGTGTTAATTTTTATTATATTGACTTGAATAGGTCATCAAGGTACTAGAATATAACTGCTGACTGCTATACCAAAAGGCAATTTACAAAGCTACATATCTCATCTCTGCCTTCTTTGCAGTTTACTCAGTGTGGAAAATGATACTGGCCTTCCAAAACCTTCACTTATGTTTGGACTCTTTCCATCTTTGAGTCTTATTCTAGTGTTGCTGACCATTAAAATAAATATTCCAGTGGGGCTGGAAAAGTCTCTTATTAGCCCAAGCCAAGCTTTATATGGCTTGTGCACTTTAAGAGGTTAATCTAGCCAGCCAACTCACTTTGTTCAGAAGTATTAAATGGAAAGACTGTAATATTCAAAGAAAGGCAAAGTTCATTGGGTAAAACCTCAATAATATAATGGAGCATAAAACTTCTAGAAATTTTTATCGCGATATTTTATGAAACATATGCACACACTCACTGGAACAGAATCCAATCAAATGGTTTTGAAGGTCAGATCAAAATCACCACATATGTAGAATCTCTGTGAGAAATATGTACCATTTCCAAACTGCCAATAAATATGTACTATTTCCAAAACTTCCTTTCCCTACTTGATAGTTTATCATCAGTTCAGCAGTTTACTATATAAAAACAATAAAGTCATCTACTACAGCAACGATACCATTTTCAGCCAAAGTATAAGTTTAGTAAAATATTCCAAATTTTCATATCAACACATCCTTGTGTTATAGAACAAAACGAATTACAATGTATAATTCTAGAAGGAAGTACTATTTCAAGTGTGGGCAATGCATATAAAAATTAAAAACAATTATGTTATTTTCCACTTCAAAACCAGGGGCCAGAGGAGAAGACACTCCATTCTTACATTTTAAAGAAAAGTGAATTGGAATGGGCATGGTTAGAGCCAACTCTTAATATAATTCCATGTTTCTAAAATGCCCAAATTCTAGGAGCAACTATGATTCTCCTAAGGGGAAGGAAGTAAAGGTCCACTTTGCGTGACAAAGGTCAGATTTCTGCAGGCAAATGAGGTTTCTGTAGTTAACTGTTCCTGGGTTATCACTGTCTGGGGAAGGTCCTAAAAGGTCAAGAGAGGTTTCAAATTGTGCTCACTGCTTAAGGGACATCCTAGGGCTACCTCAATCAATGTAAGACCATTAGGACTTTTCTAACTCTGATTCCAGTTTTACTTTCGTAAATCTTGCTTGCTAATACATATTGCTGATGTAGATTTAAAAAGAAACTAAAATAGTATCATACATAGATCAAACGATAGAATACACTCATTTAACAACTTCTTTTAACTCTAAGATTGAGTTCAGTGAAATCCAAGCAGACAAGAGAGGTTTAGAATCTGGCTCTAATAACAAAGCATCACTCTACAGTAGCTGTGCTGTTGTTTACACTCTATGATCAACGACACTATTCTAGATTTCATTTAGTACGATGTAGCTTTACACAAACTATCTTAAACAGTTTCCCCAGTCATCACATACGTTTTATTATGGTAAAATTTTATTGTTCACTTAGATTGTAAAGATTTTTGAGTCACTGAAATACAATAAACGTTGAAGTCAAAATTATTATTTGACAACATTTCAGTGTTCTTCTTTTAGTGCAACTATATGTCTAAATTTTCTCACAATGGAATTGGAAATACACAAAATGGATTATATTTATAAAAGCTGAAAGTGTTCCACCTATTTTGTAATTAATGAAGGGCATCTCTAAGTATTTTAGATAGAGTGTAGAAAACATCTGTATTTAATTATATCTTACTTTTCTTAAACAGGCAATTGGAATTGAATTAAGGAATATTTTGAAACCCCTATAGAGATATTAAAGTATTAATGACTGTTCAAGAACTTCATTGCTACAATGCTTGAAAATGTTTAGTTTTATAGATCAACAGCCAGATACTTCATAAATATCAGATTTTCAACATAAAAGGAAGAAACATGAAATACTGATCAAATACAGAAAAAATACCTCTAGAAAAGACCAGGGATTTTTCACTATTATTATATAGCACATAATAAGGCACAGAAAATGTCTTGCATATTTGTGCAAATTTAAATAGGGTTTGTAACATATATATCCTGAGAAGGATTTCTTTTTAAATTGTGTTGTGGATTGGGAAAATCTATGAGAATAAATTAACAGCTTGTTATTTATTCTTCACAGAGGAAAAACCTTAAGCTGTTTGCATGGCAACAGTGGGACACAAAGTATGGGTTTTTAGTACTTCTCCTTAACTATTAAAAATATCAGATTTTCTCTCTGGGTGCTTAATGTTCCCAAATGCCACTTCTTTTCAAAGTCAGTATCAGTTCTGCAGTCAGTTTTCAATCTCCCAGTGGTAAGGATATATTCAAAGGCTCTGCGCTCAGCAGGATAGAAGTCTTTCTCTGTGAATGTAACTGTATCACTCATCAGTAACCTCCTGCCATAAGGGGAATCCATATTTTTCTTTCCTTTTAGTAACTCCTTGGACTCTTGAATGTCAGTCACTTCCCTAAGACCTGGGGTAGTATCTACATAATCTCAGTAAATAGCTCCTACTCATGCTACTCACAAATAAATGTCAAGCCTGCAGATCAAAGTCCCCACATTCTAAAACTCATGTCCTTTATGGATCACTTTTCATAAACTATACTCATGTTTTAGAAATAACATAGAGGTTCACTTTTTGCTTTCTTGCTTTTATCCTAGAAAAGTTTATTTATAAGACACTCTGATTTATAGATAATAGTGTGAAATTCTGATGCAATACATAAAACTCAATTATCTTTGTCTTTGAATAGCCTTCTACTGAAGCATTTTATAATACTTACCATCTTTTAGTAGAAATGCAAAAATCTTTGGGTTATTTAAATTAAAAAGCCACAGGTTGTTCTGCAATAGTTAAAGATCATTTCCTAGTGCCTACAATATATGCTAGATGGCCAATAATAAATTCTAATTCATAATCGATTTTATTTTTAAATCTTCATCATGCTACAGGTAAATGATATGACAGAAAATAGCTTCGGCATGTGTTTTTACAATCTATATTCATTTTAATTACTCAAAATTGCTTGGGAAAATGAATGTAATTATTTGAAATCATTTTCACTCTGCACTTACATAAAATAAATAAATCTATACTTCTTCAAGTAGATCTGAGTCAAATACAATAGACCAACCTATCTTATATGAATATCTTTTCAGATCAGTTGTGGAGATAAACATTTTAAAATTTACTACTGTCTCTAAATAACTATATTTGGCAAACAACATGAGATTTAGAATAGAATGTACACAAATGCTATTTATACATGTATCTAGTTAAAGTTTAAACATTTATTATAGCAGTAAGCACATATAAGACATTAAATATATATATATCAGAATGCTCAGAAAGGAGACGAAGACGGAACAACAAACACAATCCTTAGAGCCACAGAACTGTTTACTAAATTCTACATAAAAGCTTCATTGTGTTATTTCCCCTATATAAATGTTAACATAACTACATGAGATTATCAGCTATAATTTCACTCTGAGTTCTATTATAATCCACGAGATATAAGGCACGTCACTTACTCAGAAGGTAGCTTTGGCCTTCACTGCTTTCACCACGAAAACAATGAAAATTTAAGGTTTGTAAAATATTTGTCAGAAAAATTAAACTTTATTGTTCTAATTTTTGTGGTAAATGGTTGAGGTACGGCAGAAAAACAGGTCAATGAAAGATGTTACAGAGGCCCTATCTAATAGAGAAGTGTTAGGTTTTCTGAGATATCAAATTTTTATTTTTATTTATTCCTAATAAGAAAATAATTTGGCTAAAATTAAAATACGATGAACTTTTAAATTGAAAAAGAGGTATTTTGATTATGTTGTGAATCAACTGATATAGAAATAAGTAGGGTATGTGTGTGCATGTGCACGTGCTTATGAGCATGTTTGCTGATGCTGGGGGCAGGAGTCGGGAGGTATATTACCTATGATTCAAATCCTTTGACTTTCTTCTAGAGGTGTGGCAAAATGTAACTTACAGGTGTGTTACAGAAGAGCAAACAGAGTTCTTGTTAAACCAACTTACCAGTTTTTCGAAGGGGGAAATCATCCTTTGCATCTTGTGCTCCTGGTAATGTATACTTGTAGGATGGAGACGTTCCACTAAGGGGTGGAGAGCTTTGATCCAATGATGTGTGGTGGGCAGCCCTAGAAAAGAGAAGGAAGTTTCACTATTTACTCAGTAGTTTTTACTGCATGTCGGTCAGCAATAATCAGCTGTGCATGCTATACACGTGCCTCATGAGCTATGTTTATGCTCTTTCTCCTTAGTGTATACAAACCACAGCCTCACGTAACCAAGTTCACTGTAGCAGTATGCTATTGAATGATGCAGGGTTCCTAAGGATGTCCACCATGTGCTTGGTCATACAGTCACATAGAAAAGTTTGCTTCGCTAAAGTAATTTATCAAGAGTCTAAGCTTTGGACAATTTGAGATTGTTGCCTATGCTCTCTTAAGAGCCATCTTAGGGGAAAAGTAATCATCTCAATCCTTTTTAGTCAATAGTATAAAACAATCAAGGTAAAAATAAACATATGCAAGGACTTCATTTTAAAAAATTGCTAGATAGTACATGTGAGTACATGAGAGTAGCCTTTTTTATTGAAAAGACAGGATTTTGCCAGCGGAATCCCATCTTCTGACTTCCGTGTCACTTTCAGTAGTAAAGAATGGGAATCATATTCTTTAATATGAAACCGATTTTTAAAAATGTTTTCTTTTTCCTGGGTGAATACAATCTAAGAAATGCAATTGTGCTGCTGGAGAATAGTTTATAGGACTGAACATTGACTATATAGTAGATATAAATATCTATAATTATATACGTAATGAAAACAATGAACAGGACATAGTGCCACCATCACAATGATTGTTCTACCATTATTATTTGTTTAAAGCATACATTTTAGAGACTTTATTGGTTTAAGAATATTTCATCTAGCTATAACTGGCAAAAAAGGTATTAAACTCAGATTCTATAAATTAATCATTTGTGGTTATCTGAAGTTGGACTCTACTGAGGCTCAATTCCATAAAAAACGAGGTAAATATTGCCAAGTAACATGTGAGAGCTATGCTTAATATTACCTAAGAGAACAGCTAATGAACTTAACCAACAAATTCTTTGCATGTAGCTGTTCCTCATTTAAAAATGCTACTATCTTTTCTTAGAACAGACTTTAATTTTGAATTATGATTTAGCTATAAATTATGTGTGTAGTTTTAGGTAATAAAATCGTGTTTCTTTTTAAATAATTTGTGATATTGATTGAATATCTGAAATTGTTCTTCAGAGATTTGTTTTTCATGTCAACAGATATACATGATAGAAATTATGAAAATCATTCAGAAGTATTTATAAAACATTATGGTATCTGTCTGTTACCTGTTTGGGGATGTAGAGAAGGGCAGATACCTATAAAATAGGCTTATAAGTACATTAACTCTTTAAATAGAACTCCCAGGATGCTTACAGTATTAATATAACAGAGTAATCAAGTACTATTTCTATCTTTAATGGTGTGAGGGATTGAAAAATATGTAAGTGTAAAATTCTATGGTCATTTGGTAAACACTTTTAAGAAAGAAATGAAACTATTATCTATTAGTCTATTATCCATATATAATTTGCCTATCAGTTCTTTGCCCTGAGTTTTAAAATCACCACATCCTCCATATTTTATTGAAATATTTGTGTATTGGACTTATGGAAATATGGTTCCATAAAAACCATAATACCACAATGTATTATGTTGTCTGGTTGTGTGTCAGAAGCCAAGCTATTATTTTGCTGTCTGGGAAGAAATGAGGTAAGGTAGGCAGGCATAAACTATTCACTGAAGACTTAGAGTTATTTATTTAGCAACCTTCCTTCTTCCCTTCCCTATCCTCCCTTATCTTCCTTTCTTCCTTCCTTTTTCCTTCATTTGAGACAAAATTCTACTAGACTTTTGAAAATAGCTGACCTCCATCTTACACCAAGTCAAGTGTAATAAAATCACAATCTGCCAAATCTTTTGAAATTACTATATAGATATCAGATGCACCAGCTGAGAACGGAAAAATGCAAAATACAAATATCTATGCCCACCTCACATTTGCCAGTTATTCATTCATCAAAGAACGTATATACTTCCTTGCCCTCAAGTTGATAAATGCCACCATTTATTTAGCACTTCTCTCTGTTATATACTTTACCACATTATTTCATAGGACCGTCCCAGCAACCCTAGAGGGCATGCACTATTATTTTCCTCTTTTTATGGAGAAGGGAACTGATCCTTTGAGAATTCAAGGAACTTGCCCACAGCCAGACAGCTGAGAAATGGCAGGCTAAGGATTTGTGCCCAGGTCAGCTAAATACAGAACCTGTGTTCTTTACCCCGGGAATGAAAACAGCCAAACACTGAACATACGTGTACCAGAGCTTGGGATGGCGGCTCACGGAATGATTTTTTCCATTAGTTGGAGTGTCTTTCGTTGCTGATTTACTCAATAGGAATTCTTGAAGCTTCTGCTTTACTTCTGTACTTGCCACTGCCCCTGAAACACACACACACACACACACACACACACACACACACACAAACAGATGTTGATGGTGAGTTTTGTTCTCTCATGCCTCTAGAATATTTAACAAAGATTAAGAAGTAAAATCGCTGGTCACAGCATATAAAGTTTTCCTATTAAAAGAAGAAACCACAGTCCAAATATGCTTTAGAAAATAGTACAGTAATGCTTTATAAATACTACTTAAACTGCAAATTTTCAAAAGACTTCAGCTATTTCTTTAATTACTTTTGCAGAAAGGGAATTCCCAAAATCAATTTTTTTACGTTTAAAAAATACTGCAGAGGAATAAAACACTGTATTTTAATAATCAAGTTATCTTAAGGGATTAGATCCATATTAAATCCCTTAAACACATTAAAATGATCTTTTCTGAGTTGCTAGTTTGAAAACCTTAGTTTAAAAAAAAACCCTTTGAGCATTAAACAAATAAATATTGCTGACAATTCCACTTCAAGTCATCAAATTTTAAACCTTGCTACGACCTGATTTTGAACTGACCTAATACCGGGGAATTATTTGGATCTGTCTCCCTCTTGTGGATAGTTCTTTTGCATGTGTTATTGCCTTAAATCTTCTCAAAGTTTGAGTATGCCAAAACTAAATGGAGGCAAGGCTTTACTTAGACAGCAATTATTACTTGGCCAGGAGTAAGGAAGGCATAGTCAGGAGATATAGATACAAGCTGATTATTAAACAAGATGGCATATATTAGACTGCTTTAGCATTACATTATTTTTAAGGTTCAAAACAACAGAAATTAGCAACTTTGCCAGACAATGCTATGTTTGCTTCTTGAGATGCTCTGCAGACTCAATGATGTGAGCTGGTATGTAAATGTCAAAACCTCACAGTTGGGTCTGTAATCTATGCTTTTAATTAAACACAGACAATTTTGATGAGTCTAACTGCACTCTTTATCAGGTTTTTTTCTGAATAATGATCAGCTAACGATGAGGAAAGAGAGTCCATCGTTTACCCTGGTGCCTCTTACTTTCTCGTCCTCTATCTTTGCCTCTGAGAGGAGGAAGCTGCTGTTCTCTGCGATGCCTCTCTACTTCCTGTTCTTGCCTCTGCTGCTCCAGTTTCTGCTCCTTTTCTAGGAGTTCTTGTTGCTGTTTTATGGCTAGAAGTTCCTGTTGCAACTTGCGAGAAGAGAAAGACATGAGAGTGTGCAATTTCTTTAGGCTTCATAGTCATCACTGACCAAACTGAAATGTTATGAGCTTTTGGAACTAGTTTGTATTTAGTTCATATTTGTACCCACTTTTTCTGTAAATCATTGAAATCTAAGGACAAGCAACTAATGCAGTGAAGGTCTTAACATCACCAACAGGCAAGTTTTAGGTAGCTCCATTATCTGTGCATCCCTCTCAAAACTAACTACTATAAATTCACTCAGGTCTTCTCATTTTCTTTAATTAAATCTTTATTTCCTTTAATGAATTTTCTTTGAACACACAAATAGGGAAAGGTAGGGACTGCTCCGAAGTCTATTTTACGAAGTCCCTCACATTATAAATGAACAACTGAAATCTTCCATTCTTAGCCTGAGAAATGGTGTAAAAATAATCAAGGCAAATACAGAATGGTGAGATATTAAGTTAATTTGGGAAAAGTTTACCTGAAGTTAACAAATGCTAAAAATTTCAAAACCTTACAGAGCAAGTTCTCAATAGACTAATGCAATGTATATATTCATAATATGTAGAATATATATGCTCTCAAAATATCAAAATAGCAAAAGCTTTATTCCTTCATTCAGCACACAAAAGCTTTTAGATTAAAGACACTGGTCAAGAAGAAACCACTTCCACAAAACTTCATTTTAATGTACTACTGTTTAGCTTTCTGAATCCCTTGAATTCACTTTCAAACAATGAATGAAATGAATATGATGCATTCTTGTTCTCTATTTTATTTTTATTTTTGAGATAGGGTCTCACTCTGTTGCCCAGGCTGGATTGCAGTGGCACCATTATAGCTCACTGCTGCCTCAATCTCCTGGGCTCAAGCGATCCTCCCACCTTAGCCTCCTAAGTGGCTAGGATTACAGGCATATACCACCATTCCTGGCTAATTTTTTTTAAAATTATCGTTTTTAGTGGAGACAAAGTCTTGCCATGTTCCCCAGGCTAGTCTCAAACTCCTGGTCTCAAGTGATCCTCCAACCTTGGCCTCCCTAGCTGCCAGGATTACGGGTGTGAGCCATCTTGCCCAGCCTGAAACATTCTTTTTAATAGACATCTTGAGATGTCCACTTCCATTCAGACTGAGAAATATATATCTATGAACTATAGTAAATGTGCTCACTGAGGAATAACTAAGGACATTGAGTTCTACTTAGGTTCTGACATTAGTAGATACGAAATCTGGACAAGTTACTAAACTACTCGGAGTCATAGTTCCTCATATGTAAGAGAGAGAACAATCTCTCTTCAGCCACATATTTATAATGTACATAAAATTTAGTTTTTAAGTTTGAACCCTATTGATTTTAATTATTATTATTATAGGTTGAGCATCCCTAATCTGAAAATCCAAAATCCTAAATACTCCAACATCTGAAATAGTTTGAGCACTGACATGATGCCACAAGTGGAAAATTCCATACCTGACCTCATGTGATGAGTTCCAGTCAAAATGCAGGCACATAACACAAAGTTTAGTCAGCTTCACCCAGGGAAAAAAGACCCTTCCAGCCCCCGTTCAGCTGCAATATATTTTTTCCATATACACCCAGATTCACCCACATAAGCACACTCACAAAAGGTAACAAAATGGCATGTGTGTGGGCAAGATATGCCAATGGCATGTGCCTCACATTCAGACTCAGCAACGATAGTGATGCCAAACAACCACAGATTGTCCACATTGGTGGTTGAGACAATGACATCTTTCCTTTCCGATGGTTCGATGTACCCAGACTTTGTTTGAAGCACAAAACTATTGGCAATATTGTATAAAATTGCCTTCAGGCTATAAGATGTATATGAAATATAAATGAATTTTATATTTTGACTTGAGTCCCATCTCCAAGACTCTCATGATGTACAGATATGTAAATATTCTAAAATCCAGAAAAAAAAAATCCAAAATCTGATCTATTTCTAGTCCTGGGAATTTCAGATAAGGGATACTCAACATGTGTTTGTAACTTTCAATACTAATGAAGTTAGTAAATTTTGTTTTTTGTATTAGGTGCCTAAAACTCTTGATTTTATACCAAAAAGTAATAGAAAAAAAATAAAAAGCTATTATATGGAATGGCATCAGAGTCACTCTGGAGCACCAGGAAGCTAACTCTGGATATCAACCATAATAGTCTTATTACTCACAGAAGGACACAGAAGCATTTCTGGTTACTCTTCATATTAAAATCTTCAGCGTTTTGGCTTCAATACAGCAGTGCCTTAATGGGGGTTATTATTCCATTGTAATGAAATAATATTCCATTGTAGCAGGAGGAATGCTTAAATTCTGCCTTACTGTTAAATTCTATACAGATACTTGGGCTGGTCAAATTAATTTGGTGCCTCACCCGAAGCCCCAATGCATCTGAACTTTAATCTTTCATAGGAATCTAGACAAGCACACAATTTAATTACCATAGCTACTATTCATTATCAAAGATTGCATGAATGAGTTTTAAAACAATAGAAAGAAATAAAACTTTAGCCCTCTATTTCTAGATGTTCTGGCCCATGAGAAAGGCAGGGCAACTTAAGAGCTTTGGAGGCAGACAGGGCAAGACTGTAAATCTTGGAGCAACAATTTATTGGCTGTGTAGCCTTGGCAAGGTAACATTATTTCTCTCTACCTCAGTTTACTAGGTGGAAAAATTGGATAACAGCATCTAACTCAACAAATGGTGATTATTACAGAAGCTAAAGACTCAAAAAGCTAATATAAATAAAGCATCATGTACTGTATCTTTCCCATAAAAATAAAATCTTAATGAAAAGCATCAACTTTTAGCTTTATCCATAAAAAATACAAGACAAAATAAAAATTCTAAAAATCAATAAACTTCCTAATCTGAAAAGATAATATTAATTATGTCTTTGGTTTCTAAGGAAACAAATTATTATTTTAGAAAATCATTTTAAAAGCTAAATTTTCCTTTTAGCTATCTCATAATCCTTTTTTCTCACAGGAGTCACTTTTTCAATATTTTCTAGATGTCAATAAACCTACACTATTGTTTTGTTTGTGCCAAATGAACAATTAATTATCTACTTGCTACTATTACCTTTTGAGTAAAATTAAGCAATAAATTTCTTTCTAAACAATTTATATTGATTTTATAGCTATAAAAGGCAGCAATAGAAATGAAAAGAAGTATCTAAAGCAGTAACTTATCAGTATTGCCCTGTATTTAGGGAAACATGACTCACATAAAGCAGCAATTGAACTACACCGATTCTTACATCTTAAAGTATGGTGAAAAATGTACATTTTACTCATTTCTCTTTGCCATCCTAACATGCTGGAAGGAAAGAAACAGATCTAGGTATCAATGTTTCTATTATTGTGTCAAAGGTTAAATTTAAATAATGCTTCAGTATTCATTTAAAAATAAGTCTAAAAACCAAAGAAAGGCTACCCATACTTCAAAATGTAGCCATGAGCTACTGATTCCATTTGGGATAAAAGAAAGTACTCTCACTTTAAGGTATTTTATAGCTCAATAATATACAAGAGTTCCTTTTGGAAAGTTCACTAGTAAAAGAAAAAAATGTATCTTATATCACTTGTCAAAGAGCCTTTTTAGAAATATAATATAATAAAGTTCTTCCAGGATTAAGAAACATCTTGTAAACCAAGTAATATAGAGAAGATAGCATTTTTACTTCCTTAGAAACTGTCATATTAATGTGGTAAAATTATATACTATTAACATTAGTTATCTATATCAACCCTCTACTGATGTGCTTGTACTTGATATGCAAACAATAAATTAAGTTCCTATAATACAAAATAATAAAGTATGAGATAACATAATTTATTACATTCATAAATTAGCAAGTGTTTGTCATCTTTGAAAGAGTTGTATATAAAAATAAAATTTTTATTGTGAATCTTTGCTGCTTTTCTCTGTCATAATAAATTCAAATTAAATAGCCTTGTTTCAACTGTCTTTGTCAAGAAGTTGTGAGATGTTTTACAAATAAAGCTAAAGTAATATTTATCTCTGGAGATACAAAATAAAAAAACAGACACTTCTAATATTATTTGATAATAAGCTATTATTTTAAATTCTGGAATATGGATATATTTGTGCTAGAATAATTTAAACAACTTTAGTCTCAAATTGCCAACTACTCCCAAATACTTTCAATAAATCTTACCTACAGTCGATAAAAACATTTGTACCAGTTTCTCCATTTATAACTCCTTCAAGCTTTTTATTATACTATTATTTTGAATGTATACATTATGAGTTTTTTTCTGTAAGGAAGATTAGGACATACTCAGAACATCTACTTATACACCATGTTTGTTTTTCAAAAACAGCTGTCTTCATATAAGGTGACTAATTTATCCTTTCTCACAAATAGTATATGTAGACTCTTCAGAAATGAAATATAAAATGGGTCTTCTAGGCTCATGCTTCTTCCTGGTGGAGAACAGATGGGGCAAATGAACAAAATCACGTAGGAGAGAACCTAAAATTAGGATAGGAAGTTACTATTCCCTACTATTGATTCCATATGCTAAAGGATAAAGAAGGTCCCTCTGAGAAGCAAAACAGGTTTTAACAGGTACTTACCCAAAGTTTTCACTAGTAAAATCACAATTCCCTTCAAGCCATATATCCATGTCTTAATCACAGTGAATCTACCCGCAAAGTGTTCCCATGGGCACTGCTCATGCCCACCACGGTGCAGATTCCTGAGTAAGGTCACAGACAAAGAAGCATTTGCTACCTTGATATGCTCCTGAAGCTGAGCCTGGTGCTGCCGTGTCAAGTTCTCATGCTGCTTCTGAAACTCTGCTATCAGGAGCTGCTTCTGGATTTGTTGCTGCTGCTGGATAAGAAGTAATTCCTGCTGCAATTGCTTCTCACGGACAACAGGGTCCACCACGGGCATCATCATCCTGAGGTCTGTCCTTAGGTCTAAAGGTGAGATGGGCTCCAGGCCCACAGGAACTTCTGACTTCACATCCACTAAAGAACCAGAAAAAAAGGGAAATGGAGTGGAGGAGGTTAATAGAGGATTGGAAATTAGCACATTGATTTGGAAACAAATAAAAAGTATAAGACATTATACCCTGTACAACAAATTTTATGCCAATGACTCTAGCCATTTCTTTATAATGATGATATAAAGGCATTTGTACATTAGTTTTGATAAATGGGCCATAGGCTAATTTCAGCAATTTGCACTCTTCCATGAATCTTCCACAATTCCCTTTTACAAACAGATGATTTCAATTGCTCTCTGGTATCGGCCATTCATAAAACTTATTCTACTGAACCCCTAACAACAATCAAGTCAGCGAGGACAAAAAAAAAAAAAATGGAATTATGTTGAGGAAAAGATGCCCTAAGAGAGAACTTCCACCATGACTAAATTTGTACACTTAAGAACATCTTCCTTTGTAATCAGAGTCAGAAGATATCTTAAACTTTACAAAGTAAAGGTTGTAATATAATGTATTTGCAGCACTATTGGATGTACCAAAGACAGAATACAAAACTGCAGCTAAAATGTGGAAAATGGTGATTAACCACAGCAATGGTGCCAGATCCAAACATCAAGGATGAAAGTAGCCAAGTTTCTAAGTCCTGATGTTTAAATGGTAACAATCTGTATCTCAGCTACCTCACTCCTAAAATAAATAAGGTGGAAAAAGTATGAGGAAACTTAAAACAAGTATTTAATCAAACCACTGGAGTAAAAAAAGATTTGATGATCTGAGAATAACTATAGATGATAATATTTAAATTTATACAAATTAAATTAGAAAATAGATATAAAATTCTTAGCAAAAACTCTTAGTAGATAAGAATGCTGCTTTCTAAAGGCTTAGTTTAAGCAGAAAAACTCACAGACAGGGTAGATATCCAAATATATCATTTATTTATTGTTGGTGTCCATTCTGATATTCTGAATGACCAGCATCCATGCCAATCTGGTTGTTAAATATTTTGAATATGACCCTTACCCACAAGAATCAGGAAAATTGTGTAGTTCACTGTAAAAGGTTAAGCTAAAGACAACAGGAATTTTGGAGTGGAAATTGGCAAACTGGATTCCATGGCTTATCAAAAGAGGCCAGTCACTACTCAGATAAAAACAATTATTGGTGGGAGTTGATGGGAGAAAAGAAAATACAGATCCAGTGTAGACAGAAATAATTGTTAACTGAAAATTAAATTGAAATATTTTTGCGGGGGTGGAGAGCTCACTTTTTCACCCAGGCTGTAGTGCAGTGGTGCAATTATAGCTCAATGCAGCCTAGAACTTCCTGGCTCAAGGGATCCTTCTGCCTCAGCCTCTCAAGCATCTGGGACTTTAGGTGCATATTACCATGACCAGCTAAATTTTCTTATTTTTTTTATAGCTGGGGTCAGGGTAGTGGGGAGCTGGGGTGGTATCTTGCTATGTTGCCAAAGCCGGTCTTGAATTCCTGACCTCAAGTGATCCTCCTGCCTGACAGGCTCCCAAGTTCTGAGATTATAGGCACGAGTAACAGCACCAGGCTCTTCAAAAGTTTTAAATACTCCAGGAACCAAACAAAATGCTTCAATCTTTACATGTACCGGTTTTCAAATTCTGCTCTATAATCTAAATGCTTATTTGATTCTTTCATGTGTGTAACTTTGAAGATGTTATTAATTTCCCTAGGCCTCTGTTCCCTCATCTGTAACCTGGAGATAATAATAGTAAGTACTAAGAGCATGTAGCACAACCCTTAACAGATGTTTGTTTTTGCTTTTTTATTATATAAAAATGGAAATTTCTTATATATTAAAATAAACCATCAATAGTAAGTAGCTAACAAAACAAAAATATTTGAAACAAATATGAAAATAAAATGGTATATAATTTCTATTAAATATTAGAAAATAAACACTAAAACATCTAGATCAAAACAAATAAAAGAATACAACAACTGAAAATCACCTTCACTAGTAAAGAATTGCAAATTATGAATCGAAATAGAGCATCATTATTATCATATATATGACCCACATATATACATAAGTGTGTACAATGCCCCATTGTATAGGCTAAGCGTATGACCAAAGAGACAATTATTTATTGCAAGTGGAGCTGTCAACTGGTAAAAAACTTATGCAAAACCAACTTGGTAATACGTATCAAGAGATGTTACATATTTCTACCATTCGATTCAGGTTTATATCTCCAGGAGATAATACTAAATAGGGAAAAAAATAGTCCAACGCTATATTATTAACTAGAGTTATATTATTGTTATTGAAATCACCAACTACAAGGAAATGTCTCAGCAAAATATGTCACATCCATTTGGTAGAAAAACTATGCATTCATTAAAAATAATGTTTATGGGAACATTAAAAAAGTTGTAACATTAAATGAAAAAAGTGATATAAGTGATATTTACACTATGACAACCATTTAAAATATATACATATAAGTAATGTAGTCAAAATAGATTTATCAAACCCCTTAAAGTCCCAGGCTTCATTCTAGATGTTGGAGTTTGGTATTTTAAAAAAAGACAAAAATTCGAGCCCTTATTGAGTACATATTCTACCACGGTTTTTAAGTCACATTAGTTTTTAAATTCTAATAGCAATGACTGGTGATGTAGATAACAGAAGATGGCTGTATTTTAGATGGAAATATGAATGATTCTCCCTTTACTTTTCTATATTTTTCCAAATTGCATCTAATGCTCTATTACTATAAGTAAGTAACTTAGATTTGCAGATTCCAGTTTGGAAACTACAAAGTTAATTTTCCATGCGAATTTAAGAGTTATTTTCAGTGAGGAAAAAGGCTAACAGAAATCCTGTCTACAGATGTTAAGGCTTCATATACTTAAATGTTCTTGCTGGTCATCTGAGTTGAATATCCATGTGCATGTGCCTGTGCTTATAGACTGATAGCAATCTTGGGTTGCTAACATTGGTTATTGTGCCATGGATTGACCAGAAGTTTGCACTGATGGTACTTTATGTGTCACTTTAACGAAAATGGGAAAATAATTTATAAATGAACTATAGTTTGATGGACATTGACTTCTCAAACATGATATCTGTGAAAGGAAAGAAAATAATCATGACAAGTTCAGATGCAAATTAGAATGATGGCCTGTAAGATCTCTTAATTGCAGCACCCAATGTAGAACTTTTAGTCAAGGCTCTAGAGTAACATGAGATTTTGAACATTAATTTAAAGAGTTGGCATAATTCCAACCAAAAGCAATGGCAGTTAAAGATATATTTCATTTTTACATTAAAAAGGCCAACTATAGCCTTCAGCTTTTACATGGAAATCCCAAAAAACAAAGGTCAGAACTTAACCCTATAAAGACAAAATGTAAAAATTCAAGAGACCCTGGGGTCTCTTCTTGCTGGCATTCTTGTTATCCATGAACTACAAACATCAAACCTCTAAAAAAATTTTTTTAAGATAAGAAAAAAAGTCCTACAAGTCTCTGAAACAGTTATTGTAAACCTCAAAGGGTAATTTGACTTCTTAACCTGCTATCCCAACAGAAATGATTGTGTCTAACTGCTTGCCTTTGTTCAGAGACTAATCACTAAATTGTGAAAAATCACCCTCAACTTACAAAAACTGCTCTTGATTATAAATAATTGCCCAAGACTGAGAGAAAGTGGCAGGCAAGATCCCAGTCTTTCATCCAATTTATTCAGCAGCAATCCACATTCCATTTGTCTAGACTAAATATAGCAGCGTTTATACAAGAAATCAATAGTGCTTGCACAGAGGAGAGCAAAGGCATGAATATTTCATCAAACTCAGAGAGAAATGGCAATCAGCACACTGATGGTTCTGTGTAGGTCATCTTTGGCCCGCTAGATTAGTTCCTGTTACTTGGACAATAGCTCATCTCTGCCTAATCATAATCATATCATAGCCATTCTTTCTATTTTTAACATTAATTGCATTGTGGGTGACAAAGGCTCATCATATTCCAAAAGGAATGTTGGATTTTTCTTACATCTTTTGTGACAGGCTGATAAGTCTCCCCAGGAGAAATAATAGTAACACAATACCAGGGCTGAGTTTCAACAAGTTACAGTCACTTTTACATCCCAGTATGTCTAAGAAAGGGCATTGTCCATAGCTGCCATATTATCATAATTAGAAATCAACTTACAGGGAAAAATTAACCACCATTTTTAACAATGGATAAATGGAATCATCTCTGTTCACAACATTCCTTGTCTGGGAACATGCAAATTCCTCAAAAATTACTTAGAGCAGGTGGCCAGTGATGCATATGTTATATTAGAAGGAAGTTGATGACAGCAAATATTAGTATTCACATTAGTCGTAAATAAAACATGTTTTTTAAACTGATCTCAAGACCTCTTGACACATGTAAGAAAGGACTATGATTTAGCTAGCTTTATTTGGACTCACCTTGCTTGTCTGAGGTTGCAAATAAATGCAAATGTATGCTATATTTATTATATTTCTATTATATGATTCACATTATTATATACCAAATGCCCAGTCAGAACATTTCCACATATATGTTAACTAGTCTTAATTATTACCTTACAAAGTCCTGTCCATTCTTGACAGTGTCTGTCTTATTTGTTCAATAGTTATTCCTTCTTTTTAATGTTTACAAGCTCAAGTGATTTTTAAGAAACATTTTGGTTTTTAGTGAACTTGTAAACGAAAGAGCTCTCATTTCAAAATAAAACCAAAATCCCAAATCATATAGGTGTTTATAATAATCCCATTTATTTGAGCATGAACACGAACATTCACGTTTAGCTTTAAATTTCTGTAACAATTTTTTTTTTTTAATTCAAAGGTCATTAAAGAGTTCATTCAGAGTACTAAAGATAATCTAGTTACCATGGAGTATTGGTTACTTCTTCACTTTAGATGCTATTATTCATAGTATAATAAAACAGAATTTTCATATGTTCAAAAACTGGACTCTGGTTGCTACTTTATCAGTTGCCTTAAGCAAGATGCCATCCATTTTAATGTTTTAAGTAAACAACTTGCAAACTTCACGCATGAAAACATTTTAAGAATACACAATTTTGTGCATGTACAACCATATGGCCCTTCTCAAAGCAGGAGAGTTCAAAATAATAGATTTTCTCACACACACACACACACACGGGCATGGACAAAATCTCACCACAAACTCATATATACCAATTATTTAGTTAGGTTTTCCACTGAAAAAGGTGCTATAAAAATTGAAACCATGTTTAACAGCTTCAGTTAATATTCATAATTACAGAGGCCACAACTTGGTTATATCAACAATGCTGCCCAGAGCCATTTTATTCTTAAGTTCTTTTTACCTGGGAAATGGTTGTTCACAACACTGGCAATGGGACACATGAACTAAAATTTCTGGATTTGGGGATATACAAATGCTACTCTGATTATCTATTCTGCTTCTTCTGTTCCTCCCTTTATGCATGGAAACCTGTGAGAGTTTGGGCATGCTAACTCCATGGGAAGAGGCTGCCTTCTATACTGTTTTCTGCTTTAACAATGTTCAACCAAGTATGTATTTAATATCAGTAGTTAGGGTCCAGAAAAGATTGTGGAACAGCTGTCTCAAGGTTTCCTTAATGTGTGATCCATAACAATAGTTTACTACAAATTCTGCAGAAAAACCCTTATACAAAATTTCAACAGGAGTAGATATCTTCCATCAACTCCTTTTCATTTTATCATTCTATCATTAACATTTTCATTTTTCTGTTCTTTGTTGCAGACTTTAATATTTGCCATGGCAGGCTGGTTCTATTAAATTACATTTACATGTATCAAGATGATAACATGTCATCTCTAAAACTCTGATCAATACCAAGATGTGCACTGATGCTAACTTAGCAGGTGGTGTTAGAGATTACTTTCTCCTCTATGACATGTGAGGCCTTACCCTACTGTTTCTGTACTTTTTCAGCAAATCAAAATCAATAAGGAGTAACTTCCTATAGAAATACTCAATACCAATTAGGAAGTTATCTGGTTTAAACTGTGACTCAAACTCTGTGCACGTACATATGCAATTCTACCAGTCATCTGGTCTGCTAACCTAACACAGTTTTCACTGGGAGCCTTCTCCAAAAGAAAATGAAGAGGTCTTGAGGACTAAAGATCCATGAGTAGCACATTGCAGTCTTTGTTCTAACCATACCATCTCATGCTGAAATATTAACCCGCATTGAAGAATCTAAGAAGAGTTTTCTCTGGGACGGCAATGAGAAATACCTAGCTTTCCAGAATTCAAGGATGCTAGCGCCACTTCTTTACTATTGGTTATGTTCCTTGCCTGATAAATGTCCCCCAAAAAGTCAGACGTTATCTTCCATACCAGTTTATATTTCCCTCGGATGATGAATGTGGCCTTGGAATCACTGCTTCTAGCCATCCTGAAATACGATGATGAGGGACTGGGGCCAGGCCTCTAATCCTCTGCAGAGAAGGGGCCTCCAGGGCTGGCCTACAGAGCGAAGCTACTGAGAAGAGTGACAGAAAACAGAAAACAGGTTTTCTTCGGGTAACATGGCCCAAAATCCACCTGGAGAAAGCTGATCACCTCTGCTCAGTAGTGCTTCTTTCCGCAGGCTAACATGTGTGAAGGAGTCATCACGAACAGCAGGCCAAAACACCTTCGATATCATTGGGTGGAAAAGAGGAGAATGAATTAGGGCTGCACTACAGCTCAGAAGAAGCCCAGTCAAAGCTCAAACATTTTCCCTCAGTTTGTGGAGGTCACTCACCACCTTGTTTCTCTGGCTTCAACATCACAAAATACTCACAGTTCCCTGAAGCTGCTAGGTCTGGAGCAGAGCACTCTGGGAAAGGGATCTTTGGGATTCTAGCTCCTGAAGGTCAAGCTAAGCTGGTGGGGATGGAGGTAGAGATGCAGGTGGAGGCAGAAGTGGGGGCATGAGCAGGGAGGATGTGTGTGTTGAGGGGAGAGGGGACAGCTGTCAAGGATTTTTTATTTTTTATTTTTTTTAACAACTCATTTTTTTCCAGTCTCATTCTTTCTATCCATGCTATGTATTATGGATTGGGTTTCGTAAATACTGTTTGCCCCAACAAATTTTACCACGGACAAGTTTCACCAACACCTCTCTAGGCTTATCTCTTGCTACCGTTTTTGGAGGCTAAACCACAGTCTCTAACATATAGTTTCCTTCCTGCCTTTCACCCTATGTTTCTTGCCCGTGTCTTCCTTCTTTATCAACTTAATTCAACAAACATTTTTTGAGCATATGCTATTACTCTGCTAAACACAATGAAAATAAAAATAAAAAGTATAATGTGGTCCCCGCTTGCCAAAGCTCACAATAAAGTACATATAAAATGGGGTTGGGCAGGGTGGGGCAAGGTAATCAGGTTCTGTGAATAGGAGAAAGGCATGAGAGAGGCATACAACTGAAAAATAATGTCCTATGTCATTTGTTACGGAGAAATTTTGAAAAAGAGAAACCACTGACTATTTCAGGTAAAGTCAGAAAAGGCTTCACAAAGAAAGCATGTTTGCCTAACCCTCCCTACGCCACCAAAAACACAGAGATGTGAACTCAGGGCCGAAGAGCATATACACAGGAACAGGAAAAGAAAAAGGAAACTGCAAATGACTTGTGATTGGACTCTACTAGGCAAAGGTGGAATGAAAGGTCAGAAAGGTAGACAGGAGACCTGGTTATTTCACAAAACAAGCAGTGTGGCAGAAGCCATGGCCACCAGTGTCAGAGAGACAAGTTATTCAACCCCTCAGCAGCCTCTGAGTTTATTCCCTTACAAAATCTGGCCTATTTAGTTGTGAGATGTAAATGAGACTTTAAAAACTTTCCCTTATTTTGTGAACACTAACTGACATATTGACATCAGATGATTTAAAGTAGAATAAAGGCATGAAGGAACAGTTTATGTCTGGTGGAAGTATGTCATGGAATGGGAAACAAATGGAAAAGAATCTCTCTCTCTCTTTCTCTCTCTCTCTCTCACATTTTCTCTCTCTCTGCAGATCCCTTCCATTCCTAGGGCTTTGCTTCCTCTATGTTGACAATTCTATCTCCAGCTTAAACATCTATTCCACCAAATGTGCAACTCATATGTACAGGTACTACTGGGACTCTCTTTAGCTGTCTCTTACTGTTCTTTTCTCCAGTATCCCCATTTTTTTTTTAATCATTGAAGACACAGGAGAAACAGAAGTGATAGTGACTCCTCTCTCTTCTATTATCTATATCTAATTGACAGAAATTAACTTTCCTACTCCTAATTTTTTTTTTTGAGACGAAGTCTCACTCTGACAGCTGGAGTACAGTGGCCCGATCCGGGTTCAAGTGATTCTCCTGCGTCAGCCGCCCGAGTACCTGGGACTACAGGTGTGTGCCACCATGCCTGGCTAATTTTTGTATTTTTAGTGGAGATGGGGTTTTACTACATTGGCCAGGCTGGTTTTGAACTCCTGACCTCAAGTGATCCTCCACCTCTGCCTCCCAAAGTGCTGGGATTACAGAGGTGAGTCACCCCGACTGGCCCCTACTCCTAAATAGTTTTTGAAGCCATCAAGGTCTCTCCACCACCGCTGCCTGTTTTATTGAAGTACTTCTTTTAGGTTTCTGGCTAACACTCATCAGTGGAGCCTTTGTCTCTAACACGGCTGGCCTGTTTCTCCATAGTGTGCTTTCTCTGTATAGCTGGGGTCAGGGTAGTGGGAGCTGGGGTAGTATCTTGCTATGTTGCCAGCCTCAATACTACCTGTCCTCCACTCACTCAAGTCACACAGATTTTTCAGTTCCTTAAACATGCTGTGCACTCCAGGGTCTCAGAGATTTTCCATATATGTTCTCTATTCCTAAAACCTTTTCCCCAATACCAACACATTTCTCTAGATTAGTCCTATCCTTCATATCTTAGCTAAATCATGATTTAATATAGATGTTTTTCTTAGTTTTATTTAATTTTCCCAATACATTTCTCAGTTCTTTTCATAACATTCATTTGTCTATCTTTGCCACTATTCCGAATTTCATGAGGGCAGGGACTATGTTTTCAGTGCTTAGCACAACATGAAAACATAGTAAGGCCTCAGTGCATGTGTGGAATGAATGAATGAATAAATGAATGAATAATAGTCTCAAGAATATTATGGGAATAAAATTAGTAACACATGTATACATCTGCATGTATATGTTCACATACACACATACCCAATTAAAATCCTAAAGCAACTACTTACTGGGCTTTTTGACTGTTTGAATTAAAAAATATGCTATTTTACTACTTAAATTTTTAAGTTAATGCATTTCTGGCAACACTGCATAAGTATCTGAAAACAATCTGAAAAGTTTTTCCACCCAAGGTGTCATTTTGCATTTCCTAGACTCCACCATATCTCTTAAAATTCAATGTGCTGACACATGACAACCATCACAATGGAGTAAGTGAACAGTGAGGAAAAGAAAACTTACCCATTCATGCTGTTTGCCTTAGTAGGGATAATCAAGTATAGGCCACATCGTGAATTATTTAAATAATAATGCCTAATTCATGATTGAATACTCCATGTTATATTATTGAAAATTACACCAGAACTGGTAAGCTGCAAGCTAAGAGTTTTTTTTTTCAAATCTTCCATTTTAAAGATAAATAATTAAATTAATAAATGTAAATCTAAAAGGTAAATCCTTTTAAAGTTATTTAATCAAAATTCTTTGACATTTTAGCTAAAATAACCAACAGTTGAATTTTGAATTTTTTTTTGAGACATGCTGAAATGCTTATTACTGAAGGCTCTTCATTAAAATGTGTAGTCTTGAAAGGCAATTTTTTTCAGGAAAAGTAAATTAAGAAGTTTGAATTTGCTATCACCAAAAATAGAAATTGGGAAAACATGTGACGGCAGTGGCTGGTCTGCCCAGAAGGGCTGCTGCCATGACACCAGCTGCAGTGGGGGCGGGGGCTGCCCACTCCATGTAGCCCGCAGGAGCTGGGAACAGGCGGGAGCCCCGCCTGACTCCGAGTTGAGGGGCAGAAGCCCCACCCTCCTAGGTGCAGCTGCAGCTGTGGACCCAGGTATCCCTGTGCACAGTCGGGGACCTGGTAGGTCCTCTGCTCCCCACAGGCTTGGAACCGCTTGCTCCCGCTGCCTGGCCTCTCCATGCTCCCAGCACTCGCTCTGATTTCGAAGGCAAGGTTCAGGTCAAGCCCAGGCACTGTCGCAACCCGGCTGGGTATGTGCATGCTCAGGGCAGCACTGACCCGCCAGTCCCCTGCTGTCTTGGCCTTCTCTGGACTTGGGCACCAATAAGCATAAGAAGAAGAATGAGGGCAGCTCAACAGGGGCCTGCAGGTGCCCCTCGGCAGCAACAGCCTGGGAACCGTGAACGACATGATTGATGGCAGCAGGAGGCAGACAAGTTCCTGGGTAGAAAGGGGAGGGTCCCTGGTGAAGCCCACCTTCAAGCCAGGGACAGTCAAAAGCCTAGGGGCCAGACCGTCAGTTCCGTGGACCAGAGTGAGAACTTGCGGTGCTTTATCCGGGCCCACCCATGGCCGTCCATGGACCAATTAACACGCACTCCCTCTCCTCTGAAGTGCATAACCCTGGACTCAGACGGACTCAGGCAGAGGATGGGACAACCTGCTTGCCGATAGAAGCTACCCGTTCTAGGTCACCTCTCCGCTGAGGGCTGCACAGACGTCTGGACTACTAACTGTGGGAAGGAGCTACCCACTGCAGGTCTCCTCTCCACTGAGAGCTGGACACGTGTTGGGATGACCTGCCTGGAGAAAGGAGCTAACCACTGTGGGTCTCCTCTCCACTGAGAGCTGGACACTCGTCAGGATGACCTGCTTGCAGAAAGGAGCTGCCCATTTGGGGTCTCTTGAGAACTGTTCTGCCGATCAGTGAAGCTCCTCTTCGCTTTGCTCAGCCTCCAGCTGTCCGCATACCTCATTCTTCCTGGGTATGAAACAAGAACTCGGGACACATCAAATGGCGGGACTAAAAGAACTGTAACACAAACAGGGCTGAAACACGCCCTCCCGCTTGTCATGTTGTGGGCCATGAGGAGACAGGGGCTGTGGCCCTTTGGGGAGCCCCCCGGCTCCCTGAGCCAGGGCTGTGACACTCTCTTTGGGGTTCAGTGGTTCCAGGCATCTCCAAGTTTCTGGGTGCCACTATGTTCCCTTCATCCAGACACGGTTGCCCACAGCAGAAGCCACGTGCAGTACATGTGCTCCAGCCTCAGCCTCCTCGCATGGAGCTGGCACCTGCGCTATTGCCTGGAGCTGCCTGCCCACCACAGCAGCCAGTGTGCCTGGCTGTGTACAGTGGCTAGACCCTGCACTCACTCACCCACACACCCCTCACCGTTTCACGCCTTGCTAGTACTTGGCAGGTGTGGGATCTGGGCTGGTAGCAAGAGCCGAGTGCAGTCTGTTGAGTCAAGCGAGTGGAAAGAAACGGGCACGAGCGATACTCAGGCAGAAGGCACCACCTGCCACAGAGGTTTCTGGCTGGTGAAGCAACACCCTAGGGATCCCGTGACATAAGCAACACAGCCTCAGTTTGATAACAATACTGCCCAAATTGCACTTTAGTAATGCAGATAGTTTTAGCTGCTTTTCCACTATTAATATGATAACATTATCATGGAATAAAAAGAATTACTAAATTATCAAACATGAAAGAATCATTTTATAACAAGAATTATTTAAACTGACTAATCCAGAAATACAATTCTCCCTCAGTGATTCTGTTCAAGTTATCCATGTCTTTAGTTTCTTAAAGTGAACTACTACATGGCATAAATGAAAAGAAAAAAAAATGCAATAAGCAACCTGTGCTTTGATTTACTATTCTCTTATTTCCCAGGGGTCTGAACAGGAAACAAAAATAACCACAAATGACTAAAATATCAGTAGGCCTTGAAATATCAACATTTAATTTACAGCAAGCTAACTTCTTACTCAAAGCCTTTACTATTCTGATTTACTTAATTCAAACTCCCTGTCTGCAAATATGCTTTTGAATTAAGCAGTCATAACAAACCATAACACAAACATGAACTGCTAACTAATTTCTAATGGCCACTTAGTTCTAAAGTATCGCAATGTTTGCTAGTTCTTTACTATTTAAGAACTGGGTAAAAGCTTTATTCAGCTCCTTGCACTATGGAAACAAAATCAACCCAATTTATGGGACTCCAAGGTAATAGAAGCTAAGAACTTACATTAGTTTGTAATCCATATTATTTTGTAATTTGAGATTAGAATTCAATTTATATAAAGGTACCTGAAAATGAAATCTTGACAAGATTTGAAATTTTAATGTTTTAAAATAGAAAATACAGGTAATAATTTAAAAGACTTACTTATTTAGCCAGATCCAACACTCTTCCTCTGGGATCTAAAGTAAATTGACTTTTAAAGGAACTATGAGGAAGATGGTGCAAACCGTCCCCTTTCCCATATTTTTTCTACAACTTATATTTTCTTCTAGGTCACAGACAAATACTTGGAGTTATAAGGAAATCCTCTGCCTCAAATATAGGGTTTCAAAATGAGAGGGAAGTTTTCTAGTCATTTGAAATAGCTATTTGTCATATTTGAATATGACAAATAGTCATTTGTGAAAATGACATGTTTGTGAATATGACAAAATAGTCAAATTTCCAATTTGACTATTTCAAATAGCTATTTCAAATGACTAACAAAACTTTCCTCTCATTATGCAATCCTAATATTTGAGGCAAGGGATTCCCTTATAACTTCAGAACCTAGTATATTATGTAGCTTATACTATAAATTTAATAAACGTTAGTTGAATAAATGATTGTTCTTAGCAAATACCCTTCTCTAGCAACATTCTTTCTGAACAAATTACTCAGCAAATAAACTTTTTCAAAATGTTCCCACTCTTCTATCAGGAACTCTTGCTTACAAAAGCACAACACTATGTGCTATTTTGACAGAAAAAAAAAAAAGTTTTATCAGTGCGTGCTTCCTGCCACCAAGAAAGAATTACCTTTAGCCAGCACAAAATAGTTGAATATTTTCTGAAAGCCTCAATGCTTAATATGTTTAAGACAACAACATACATGAAAATATGCAGGAAAAGTAGGAAAAACAAAGCTGAAATGCCATGTGTGATACCTCCCTTCTTCTCCTCTGCGATTCAGACCATGTCTTTGCCTTTTCTCTGCTCTAATCTTTTCAGTCCTGCAGAACAGGAATAGGGTTTCAACCAATGCTCTTATCTTTTCTCCAGAATTCAGATGTTTTCTAGTTCTGAGTAAATCTTTATTACCAAAAAAAAAAAAAGCTTAAAGCCCCACTGAAACTCCTAATATAGGACTGCACTGGCTTTTAGAAAAGAAAAACATTTCTTTAAATGGCTGGATATTTTCTTATTATCTTTAAAAAAATCTTACGAATAGTTCCAACATATAAAACCAACACGAGTGCAAATATTTTAGAAAAGAGGGAGAGGAAGAACCAACATTCTATCCTCTCACTTCCTCCCCTATTCCTTTCCCCCAGGGAATCCAGACTCCATGGAACTCAGTTTGAAAATCCGTGTTATAAGGGCATTATTTGTTTATTTTGCCAAATTCCAATCACAGGCAAATTACATTACTGTTTTTTCAAAGAAAATGCCACTCTTGTTTATGAGAATTGAAATTACGGGAATTTTAAAATTTTGAATTAAAAATAATAAAGTTATACTCTGTACATACGATTTAGAAAAAAATTGAATGTTAAAACATTTTAAAAATTCATGTAATGTGCTCATATTTCAAGCCTTGCCAAGCTAAATGGATTGGCAGTTATATTTATGTTATTGCCACATGGTGGCACCACTTTTGCTCTTAAAGAGAAATACCCAGTAACCTTTGTCAGGAAGCACTTTGGATATGTGAGTTTTAAAATAGGTGAGTTTTCATGTCCTAAGCATTATAGTAAAATGTGATGTCCCTATATGTACTGATTCCAAGTTTGGTTTTCCAAACATGGGTAAGCACAAAGAGTAACAGCATAATTTTGGCCAGTCTCCCAAGTTTCTCTTATTCTAATTTGAATTATGGAACCAACACTAATTACAGCACTTACTGTGTAACAAATATTGTTCTGAATGCTTTATAAAGTAAATATTTATTCAATTCTTCTTTATGAGGTTGCAATATCTAGTAACCTATGGAGCAGATGTGATTAGGATTCTTATTTACAAATGAGGAAAATGGAGGCCACAGAGGAACTTGGCCAAGGTCACACACCCACTAAGAGGTACAACAGGAATCAGAACACACACTGTCCAGCTCCAGCATCCATGATCTTAACCACTCCATTCCGATTCTATTTGACTTCTACAAAATAGGCTTTTCATTTTATTTCTACACATTTCACTCTGGAGTATACCTTGATACAGATGAAACTGAAAAATTTTTGTTAAAATAATATTACATATTTTTGTTTTTAAAGGTGAAGAAAAACATTTGTTCATAATTGTCAATATATTCCACAGAGACATGTGTAACTGAATATATTTCTTCATATTTTGACACATTTCTGTATTTTCAGGTGAGTCTAAAGCATCTTTCTTACACGTGTATTTCAGCACTCCTTTTAAGGAACAATTCTGTACTTAAGAATTCCAAATTTGATATTTCACCCTTTTCTTTTAGCTATGCAAAATTTTATTGAGTCTAGGCAATTAGCATTTTTTTTTTTTTTGGTTTTGTTTTTATTTTCCTTAAATTCATTATGGCTTTACTCTCCAATCTGTGAATCTAGTGATTCACAGGTAAAGACTGCCTGGTAATGAAACCACCTTTGGTACTTGATTAACTAAATCCCATTGGGTTATATCAGACAGACAGAGAGACTAAATCATAATTAACTGTAAACAGTGTTAATGAGGTTTGGGTGTATTGTTCATAAATTTTGAGATTATTTTTTAATTGAAGAAAGTAGTAACAAAAAGGAAGAGGCAGCTGTTTTTTGACAGTATGAGAAAAGATTTGAAAAGACAGACTGTGATGGTCTATTTTTTTTAATTTCAGTTTTTTTTTTTTTTTTTTTGGTTCCTTGTGCATCATAAAAGACAATTACTGGCCATTAAGGCACAACTAATTAGAGAAACAGAAGGTTCTACCACAAAGAAGAGCCTAAAGCTGTCAGAAAAATCCACTTTTTACATATACCTAAATAAATAAATATCTGTGCATTAATTGAAGACATTCATAATTTGGCATAAGAAAATGTAATAATTCTTCTCTGTGGCTTCTATTTAATTAGACTGTCATTAGAATTTCTATTTCTGGCAGAACGCATAGTATCTGTTTATAGAATTAGCCAATATTGAGAAAACCATCAGCATTACAGAATGCTTCTCAATACTCTAAGCACAGCTCTGAGATATCAGTCTGTAATTTGAGCCATACCTCTTTGTACAATCAAAGGTATAAGAAATTATTGAAAATATTTACAATGAAGGTAACCATGCAGAACAGGAGTTAGGAAACTGTGGCTCATGGGTCAAATCCAGCTTGCCTAATTTTTTAGGGCCTGCAACCTAAGAATGATTGTTACATTTTTAATGGTTGGGAAAAATTTTTTTTAAAGAAAAATATTTTGTGACATAAAAATACATGAAATTCAAATTTCAGTGTTTACAAATAAAATTTATTGGAACACAGCCACTATCATTCACTGACTTACTGTGTATAGCTGCTTTTGCACTACAAAGTCAGAATTGAATGCCACAGAAGTAGTACAGCCTGCAAAATCTCAAATATTTATTATCTCCCCTGACACAAAGTTTGCGAACTTCTGCTCCTGAGAATCAATCTATGTCCAAATTTTATTTTATTTATTTTATCTTATCTTATTTTATTATTATTATTTTTTGAGACAGAGTTTTGCTCTTGTTGCCCAGGCTAGAGTGCAATGGCATGATCTAGGCTTACTGCAACCTTCGCCTCCCGGGTTCAAGTGATTCTCCTGCCTCAGCCTCCCGAGTAGCTGGGATTACAGCTATGTACCACCATGCCCAGCTAATTTTGTATTTTTAGTAGAGATGAGGTTTCTCCATGTTGGTCAGGCTGGTCTCGAACTCCCAACCTCAGGTGATCCACCTGCCTTGGCCTCCCAAGCTTCTGGGATTACAGGTGTGAGCCACTGTGCCTGGCCCAATTTTTATTCTCATATGGTGGGATGTCCCTGTGACAATCAAATTTCCAAGCTACCTCTCTGCTGTAATGGTTGAATGAATTAGGTTAAAAGTTATCATAGTGTATTTCATCTAAAATAAAACATAGTTAGGAAATAGAATATAATGACAGGAGAACACCATGTAAAAGAAGTTCTAAGTATTTTCACTAGACTGATATATTAATTTTAGACTTTGTTGATTGCTCTTCACAATATGCAGTCAACTGGAAAACAAAAATACAAATAAGAATGATGGTACTTTAAAATGAGCAACATATGATGAGCGCTAGCTATGACTTTTGGATGGACTTTCTCTTTGAATACAGTTTTATTATTATCCCCATTTCACAGATGAGAATAATGAGCACTAGACAGCTTACAGTTAACTTTGCCATTGTCACATACACAATATTAGCTTTCAGTGTTTTTTTATCTTGCATATTTAATAATATGGTAAATACTAATTTAGAATGGTGCTAATGAAATACCCTGTATAACATTCCATACTAAAAGATTCAGGAGGGTTCTCCTAAGCTATCTCTTTTTCCATGAGACAGAGATAATATACCCTTCAATAAGCTACAAATAGAACAAATACTTGTTCAACTGAAATTTCATTTAATAAATTATAGCGAAAGGCACAAACTGTTCCAATCTGTGCAGCAGTTGCTACATAATTCCAAGCTTACAAATATATATATCTTATATATATAAACTAACAAGGCACCAGTATATTTTATAGAAACCAACATTGGAATGGGTTTTGCAAAGGGATGGTTAGAAATTAAAGGATATTCTGTTCATTTGACATTTAAATGTTTGTTAATGTGTGGGTTGATATAGTTTATTCTGAATGTTTTAAAACCTTGAGGTTTTAAAGAAACATCTTATACACTTCAAAGCTATAATAATACTATGAGTTTGGCTATCGCCCTAGTAATAGATCTGTAGTCAAACCACTACAGAAATTTTGTGCTTCATATGAAATAGTTCTGGTAGTTAAGTATTGTTTAAAAACTATGGGAAAAATATTTACCCAAATGCTGTTCCAGATATTAATGCAAATTTAAATTTATATAACCCAAGATCATAGGAAATATATTGCTAATCATAGAGTTTAGCAAAGCCGTTCTGAATCAAATGGCTTCTGCTTATTTTCCACAAAATTTATAATATAACTTAGATCAGACCAGTAGAACATGCAGTAGCTCGAGAACACATTATACAAAATTTTAAGTTCAAGCTTTTAAAAAAATGCTTTAAATGAATTGCTTGGAATTTATAAATCTTGAAGCTAAAAAGGTAAGTATTATCATGGTTAAACAAAAGAAACAAGAGAACAATAAACAGTGCAATTTTTCTCTATCCTAAGGTAAATGCTCTTGTATAGGGGTTATTCAGGTTTCCACTCCTTGCCCAGTTAGCAGGGAGAAGTATAGCGATAGAACCCCATGAGATTCCTTAGTTCAACACAGAAATTCAACCCACCACGTTAGGCCTGTCTTGGTTAGATTTATGTAGGCGGTTCACTTGGGCTTATTCCCCCCAAGATAAATTTGGCATGCTGCAGGACATACTCAAAGCCAAGGTTCACAAACTACTGGGCATGTCTGGAGAGCAGGTGGGGCTGGCACTGCAGATGTCTATTTGCATAAATGACTAAGGCACCACCTAAGAAAAACTCATCTTTAGCAAAGAGGAAGCTAGGCCTTGCGACACACTTGACCTGATAACCTCAGGACCTGAGGGAAGGTTTGATTCTGAACATACGGTACATCCTTCCTCTGTCCTCTCTCACCTCCAGGTCCTAGAGTACAAACCTACTATACCCACTACACTGCTCTGAAAATGCTTTCACCAAACTTGTTGGTAACGAATCTTTGTCTTCTTGCTTGATTCTCACAAGCATGGGATACAGTTATTTTAAAGAACAAGTAATGAATAAATTAACATCTCTATCAGTCTACTCTCAATTGCTGGCTAATGCCCAATATCTTGTCAATGTAAAGAAACAGAATTTGGCAGAAAGAACAGTGTCACCAGTTCTACTCTTGATTAGTCCACGTCTATGGATCCTGGGTTTCTCATGTATAAAACAGATAAAACCAGGGAGCTAAAATAATGATTCCCAAGGCTTTCTCTACTGCCAAAGCAGTAAAAATTGTGTGTATGTGTGTGTGATTTCCTTTTTTAGTATTTATCAGAAAGTATATCTCATGCAAAAGGCAACTGCTGTTGGCCTTCATTGACTTCTTTGGGTAAATCAATAACCACCAGAACAGGTTCTGATGTAAAGAAAGGGAGAGGTACTAGGAAGCAAGCAGGATTCCTACCAGATAAAAAATGACAGAGAATTGAAAGCAGGAACTCTGAAGAAAGCTTTCTCTAATTAAAAACTACCCCAGAACAGGCTTTGCCTGATATATAAAATTCAATTGTGGTCAAAATTGTTTTATTCCTTGATTGTGATATTTGGAAATCTCTCCTCAAACTTTCCATAATAAATAGCAAAATATTACTTTCCATTTTCTGTCTCAATGAAAACATCATTTTCTACAATAGTTGCTTCTTAAGGGGGTGGAATGCACAAAAATATCTACTTTTTGTAATTTACTTAGGAAAATAAGAATAGACATTTTCCTCACCTAAAAGGTTTTTACTATACAGCAATACAATACCCAGTTTGAGAAAAATTAGAAATATTATTCTGATCCTATGAAATATGATGGTTATTCAACAGCTCCCACATTGCTTAATAAAGAAACAGAAAACTGCCCAGAATTAGAAACCACTAAGCCAATTAAAGTTGCTAGGGTAAAACTGAAAAAAAAATTACCTAGATTATAAATATCTTAGAATACTTTTCTTTCTTTCTTTCTTTTTCTGGTTAACATAAAAAGATTTCATTACTTGCAAAGGCTTATATAAATAAAATTAAAGCAACATCACCAATTTGCTTTTATTATTTCAGTGCATTTAGATATTTCAAAATGCACCCTGTTTTATTTTTATTTTTTTTTGGCTGAAAGAATTTCCCACCTTTTTTTTTTTTCTACAGAAGTACCCTACACTGTCCAAAGCATGTAGTCCTGTTCAACAGCTAAAGAACTCTTCTCCTCCTCCCTCTCTAATTTGGCTTCAAGTCAAGGCTGTTTTTCTCATTCCAACTGTTTTGGACATATGCTGGCCCAACTAACAATGGTAAACACAGCAAGCTGTCTCTGATATGATGCTGATTAAGTAATCTTGTGAGCAAGAAGAGTTTGGATATTAAGATGCTAAGGAAAAAATTCCTCTCAGAAACTCTCTGCCCTTTGAAAAATATTTGGATTCTTGATTTTACATTATATGATAAACAAACCATAGGATACTTTTAAAGAAATACATTTATTTGGCTGGGCGCGGTGGCTCACACCTGTAATCCCAACACTTTGGGAGGCTGAGGCGGGCAGATCACCTGAGGTTGGGAGTTTGAGACCAGCCTGAATGACATGGAGAAACCCCGTCTCTACTAAAAGTACAAAATTAGCTGGGCATGGTGGTGCATGCCTGTAATCCCAGCTACTTGGAAGGCTGAGGCAGGAGAATCACTTGAACTCCGGAGGCAGAGGTTGCAATGAGCCAAATTGTGCCACTGCACTCGAGCCTGGGCAACGAGAGCAAAACTCCGCCTCGAAAAAGTAATAATAAGTAAATAAATAAATAAAATACATTTATTCGATGCTGGCTTAGGCATTTGAAATATGAAAGAAAGAGCCTAAGATGTGGTCATTATATTCATGGATTTTATAGTTTAAAATAAGGGCAAGTAGAGGAAACAGTGGAAGCCCAAAGATGAGCTTAAAATAACATTCTAAAGACGTTGCTTCGTCTTGCAGGGGAAAAAAAAAAAAAAAGGTATAAAATTGAAATTTTGAGGACTTTGAATAGTGTTTCAATAAAATCTAATGGTAAAATATTAATACAAAAGTAGTCTCTTGATGAAAAGGAATAGGTATAGAGGCCCAGTGACAATCATAAGCATGTGGTATAAGACAATTGGAAAAAATATAAACATTGTAGTGCATATAATTCCTATTTAGAATAAAAACATTAAAAATGGACATCTTCTATCCTGTTTTTGAATATTAGAATTGGGCACTTATTTTTCATTTAACTTAGACTGCTATATGCCAGCTTCCTCTCAGTATGCAAATAGAATAGACAAAACCAAATTGGAAAATAAAGCCAAGAATACAAACTGTCTTTTAAAAAATACTTGGAAGCTTAATAGAAATAAGCAAGCCCCCCAAAAAAGGGATTACCTCACACTTGAGAAAACTGTAATTTCTCATTTATTTATCAATAAAGCTCTTACTGGGTTGGTACTACCTGTAATTTGACAGACATAAAATCAGGACAGATTAATTAATTTATAACCATGGACAATTTTTTTTCAATTCTATGGTTGCAACTGTACTCAGTTTTCTTGTTTCTAAACTATGCAGGCCTTGAACATAGGAAGATGAGAATAGTCATTGTTCTCAAAAAATTTATAATCTGGCCAGGTGCAGTGGCTCACGCCTGTAATTCCACCACTTTGGGAGGCCCAGGCGGGCGGATCATGAGGTCAGGAGTTCGAGACCATCCTGGCCAACATGGTGAAACCCTGTCTCTACTAAAAATACAATTAGCTGGGTGTGGTGGCATGCACCCATAGTCCCAGCTACTTGGGTGGCTAAGGCCGGAGAATCACTTGAACCTAGGACGGAGGGGATGCAGTGAGCCATGATTGTGGCATTGCACTCCAGCCTGGCGACACGGCAAGACTCCGTCTCAAAAAAAAAAAAAAAAGCAGCAAACCAACATGGCACATGTATACTTATGTAACAAACTTGCACGTTGTGCACATGTACCCTAGAACTTAAAGTATATAAAAAAAATTGTAATCTAAGTTCGTGGGGGGGGTTGGGTGGTTCTGAGGGAATTGATGGCAAGAAAACATACCAAAGATACAGAGTATGATATGGGCAATACTGATGATTTGAACAGATAACTAGAGATGGTGACAGGTGCCATGTTTTGAGACTTTTCTCTATAAAGAATATTGTGCTAAGCACCTTAAATACATTGTGTAATCATAGAAACAGGAAAAATTAATTCTGCCTGTAGGGATTACATGAAAATTTTCTGAGTAAAAGATATTAGGGGATGGAGAGTGGGGAAATAACTAAAATAAACTAACAACAGCAACAAAAGAAGATAACAAAAACATAACCATTGAATAACTGAAGTTTTTTTTTTTATTTTTGGGGCTTATATATTTTATATTTCAAACGCTTAACACAGATAGGATGGAAAAAAAAGATGACTTTGAGAGACATTTCAAGGTATAATAGCAGGATTTGAAAATCAATTGTATAAAATAAGTAGAAATCCTTTTTTAAAAATCACTGATATATCGAGATTATAACAGTACTATTATGGCCATGTTGAACTTTTTGAAATTAATTTTAAAGTCAGCGGGCAACATCACTTGAGAGCAAAAATGGGAGCACATAAATGGAATAAACTTTTCTTAGTCATCACAAAAGTTTTCTGTCAAAATATATCATATTTACAAAATCTTAGAAAATTTGATCAGTAAGTACAACCAAAACAAATAACAAATCAATAAAACATGACCTACATAAAAAAGAACAAAATTGTTGAGCATAAATTTAACAAAAGTGCAAACCTTGTACATCGAAATTGCAAAACTGTATGGAAAGAAATTAAAGGAGATCTAAATGAACGAAAAACATTTCATTTTCATAGGTTAAAAATATTTAATATTACTGAGATAGCAATACTACCCAAATTGATCCACAAATTCCATGAAATCCCTACCAAAATTTCATCTTTTTTCCCCAGCAATTGACATACGAATCTTAAAGTTAATATGGAAATGGAAGAGACCCAGTATAGCTAAAACAACCTTAGAATGGAAGAACAATATAGAGGACTCATACTTTCCAATCTCAAAACTTATTACAAAGGTATAATAACAAACAAAGAAGTACTGGCATAAAGACAGATGTACAGATGAATGGTGTAGAATTTAGAATCCAGAAATAAAACATTATATTTATGGTTAATCAATTTTAGACAAAAATGTTAATGCAATGGGGCAAAATAATAGTTTTTCAACAAATGGTGCTGGGACAACTAATCACATACACACAGAAAACTTCAAAATGGATCATGTATTAAAATGTTAAGAGTGAAAACTACAAGAAAATACGTGAGTAAAACTTTGTGACTTTGGATTAAGCAATGGTTTATTAGGTAACAAATCAGAAGCAGAAGCAGTAAGAGAAAAACAGATAAACTGGACTACATCAAAATTAAAATTGTTGCTGAAAATAATACCACCAATCCACAGAATGGAAGAAAATAATTGCAAACCATATATCTTTAATATTCAGAGTGTATAAAATGAAATCTTACAACTCAATAATAAAAATACAAATGACCCAATTAAAAAATAAACAAGGAACTTGAAAAGACATTTCTCCAGAGAAGATATACAAATAGCCAATAAGCACTTGAAAATCACTAAACATTTTTAGTGTTTAGGGCAATGCAAATCAAAACTAAAATAAGATACCACTTCGCATGCACTAGAATGGCTATACTCAAAAAGATGTATTCTAACAAGTGTTGGCAAGTACTTACGAGTCAGCAAAACTCCACTCCTAGATAAATGCAAACAAAAAGATATCCACACAAAAACTTGTATATGAATGCTCACAGCAGTATTCTTCATGGCAGCCAAAAGGTGAAAATATACATCTGCTGATTCATTGATAAATAAAATGTGGTATATTCAAACAATGGAGTATTATTCAGCAATAATAACAACAAGTGAAGTACTGAGTTACATGCTACAATATGGGTAAATCTTAAAAACATGCTGAGTAAAGGAAGGCAGTCACAAGTGACCACATATTGTATCATTTCACTTATATCAAATGTCCAAAATGGGCAAATTTATAGAGATAAAAAAATACATTAATTACAGCTGGTAGTATGGAAAGGAGAATGGGAATTGATGCTAATGGGTCTGGGGTTTCTTTTAAAAGGGTAAAAAGTATTCTATGTTAGATTGTGGTGATGGTTGCACAACCATGTGAATATACTAAAATATACTCAATTGTATATTTTAAATAGGTGAATTTCATGTTATCTCAATAAAGCAATTAAAATAATCTAATTAAATTGTTTAGATATACTGAGATCTAGGAATAATAAAAGGTTAATATACAGAACAAAATATTTCTTCATTGAGAAACAAAGACAATCTCTGGGGAATTGGCCTATTTCCTTTAGAAATTTTAAAGTATGCTCAGTAAAGTGGCCAATGCCATATTAGTGTGCTCACTCTAGCTGTTCAGGTTACATTTTAATTCAATACATACTATTACCAGCTTCTTTTGGAGAAGCATATGTGAAAGCATCAACTTAAAATGCCACCAAAAATAACTGACGCCTTTTAATCAAGACAATGGATCTTTCTATTTCTTCTATTCTAATCACTTGAAAGTGACAGAAAAATGATTTATTTTGTTTGTTTCTTTCTTTTTATCCTCTGACACTGAAGGTTTTCTGGTTTTCTGGGGCTGACTGAGACAGTATGTAAGAACATCAGTGGTATCCTTCAAAGGCGCCAGTGTCTTAATAAAATAATCATTTCCTAATGCCGGGAGGAGAGCACGGGATGAGGTGAGGTTCAAGCAAACTTCCAAATGTGTTATCTGACCTTCATGGCCTTCTGGCTTGGCCCCTTGCCTTTTCCTTAACATCTTCTTTCTCTTTACCAAGCTAATGCTCCCTCTCTGATTCCAGGGGAGCTAGTTCTATGGTCCCCACAATTGTCATGGCATCAAAATGCTTCACCTCTGTTCATGTCCCCTCTATCAAAACAGAACAGGCCTTTAATGAGGGGGCTTAATTTGTGCACTCACTCATTCAACAAATACATACTGTTTACTGGGTGCCAATCACCGTGTTGAGTCACAAAACAAGGCATTAAGTTGAAGAGAAAAACGCATATTCCACCACACTGTAGTGAAGAAGTGCTATGTAAGAGATGTGCACAGGGCACAACAGGCACACTTCACACAACAAGGTTTTGGAACCGAGTATATGCAGGAAACCAAGCAGTTGCCACAGAGGCATACAGAGGATGTTGGTAGCACAATGGTTAGTGTTGAGGGTGGGAAGGAAGTAGAAGCTAATATGACATCACAAAGAGGTTGGGACTTTAAGAAATTAATATGTATAGAGTGAATATTCTACAACAGAAACTACTATTTCCTTTAAATCGATTTTTCTCAGTTAATTCTCACAACTCCTAGAGGTCTTTAGTATTATGATTTCTAACTCACAGGTAGAATAGCAAGAGTGAGCCGGTTATGGCCCATGCTCAATATCTCTCTGCTGACAGGTAACATATACCTAACATTATGTCAGATCAGTCTGAGCCCAATTATTTTTTATATTCTCCACGTGAATCTTGAGATCTCTAGAAATGTTTGAAATAAGAATCTTAAAAATAATAAAAAATTTGCCCCTTGGAAAGAGAAACGTGACTAAGATTTACAACAGAAGAAAGACTTGTCATTACATAGTCTTTTGCTTATCTTAGCTTTCATATCATGTCATGTATTATCTATTCAAGTGAATGAGTAAGCAATCAAAACAAATACAGGAGGACTTTAGGATTTGGGTCAGTTTGACTCCTATCTGGTATAAGACTTATTTTTAAGTGGTATAGCCAGCATTACTGCTTCTAACACACAAACATTTTTAAAAGACCTTAGAATATAATATTTGAGTATAAAAAGTATCTCAGAGACCACAGAAAAGGTTGAAAAAGTTATATTCCCAAAGCTGGTTACTAAATAATTGTTTTCATTTGGCTGAGACCCCAGGAAAGTAGGTGTCAACTACTCCCACATTCCAGACCACCTATGCAGGTTGAAAAAGGAATAACTGAACACCAGTGTGGGGGTCTTAGCTCCTTAATACTCAAAGGTATAAAAGGGCTGCAGTAAAACTGGTCAAAGAGATGGAAAAAAGAGATGGGGAATGTCTTCAGAGAGAGTTGTCAGTATGTTCCACGTCCCTACCCCCTCCTCCTCAAGGATGGTTCAGGCTTGCTTGTCCCTCACCTTAACATTAGTGAGAAGGACTTAAGATAATTCATTTAGAGAGATTTATGTTTCCTGAAGTTTTGGAGATATGATCGATTCGTTTCTCACTCAAGCCTGAGAAATCCAAAGTACAAACATCAAGGATAAGAAGGTGATTGAACCCACTTGGGCAAAGCTGACCCACCTAATCAGCAGGATGAAGGTGTGTGTGTATGTATTGTGTGCGTCAGATCTGGGCCAGGAGAGAGGGAGAATAAAACTATTGGCCTTTGCTGTCTTAGAATCTGCCCATGAAGGACACCTAGTTGGAATTCAGAAGGGAGATTCTGGAGGTGTACAGACTAATGTCCGAAGTGTGAAGAGTAAGTTGTAACTGGTCAGGCGGCGGATGCTTCTCTTAGTTCAGGGAACTGTAGATGAGTGAACCCTCAGTAAGCATCCACTAGAAAAAGAGGCAGCTTTAATCATTGGTCCAAGGCAGGGATGTCACCTCGCCCAACATGGAAGGCATTTCCCTACCTTACCTGTTCTCCTCACTTCCCAATGTCACCACTCTTAACAAGCTGGCGAAGCAGCTGTAGAACACAAAAGCTGGGGCAAACAGCAAAGCTGACCATGCCGTTCTTTTCTATTTCAGGTGTATCCATGCAGCTGGTTGAGCTAGTGAATCTGAGAAACTTTTACTGTGAAGAAAATGTCATCATTACATTGATAATTACTGAATCGAGACCATTTGAGGCTAAAGTGCTTTGATGACTTTTAATTATCTGAATGTGACCAGAAAAGTTCGTGCTCAAGTGGTGGTGAGTCAGACTTCTCTTTCAGTGCTAGTTCGAATGGGTAGAAGAGAAAGCAATTAAAGTTGGTTTTCTGTTGGTATCCTCTAAAACCCATATATTCAATATAAACATTACAATAGAGGGACTAAATCTATGTATCATCTTGGCATTATCAGAACCAAGCATTAGTATGTTAAGCTAAGCACAACTGAGTTTCCCCATCTGTAGAGTATGGTGGACACATTTAGTGAGCTAACCCTGAAATGCAGTCTTGAAATGAACCCTGCTGTATAGCTTTTAGATGACCTTGGCAGAACAAAGGCCTTGAGATATCATTTTTATTTCCTCTTACCCCTTATTTCTCTGTAGTTCCTTCACTTACCAATGGCCTGTGAAAGAAACACCAATAACCGGAAATACACTATATTTAGGAATAAATTGCTATGTTTATTTATTTTAGTAGCAGGAAAAATGAGTGTGTTTTCTGAGGATTCTAAGAATAAAGTATGTAAAACATGAGAAGACTAACCATTAATAATGATGGATTGGAGAATATGACAGATTGCATAAAGTTCTAAATGGAAAAAAACTGTATCCTATAACTGGTTTATTAGCTCTGTCTTGTTTGGGGGCCCTTTTTTAATGAAAATAAATGCTTTCTGTATTTGGGGGCCAAAGGCTAACCAATATAAGAACATTCTTTAAACAGCTTTTAAAAATGTTTAAAGTCTTTATGCTTGTTTATTCTAGGTTTCATATATTGTTAAAGAACTTTTAAATGCTAGATTCTTTCAAGTTCAGCAGGTAGTAGGCTCACTTGTAAAAAGAAAAATATATGTTAGCACATGCTGAAATTCAATTAAATATTTATTAAGCCCTTAATATGCCAAAAGCCTTATACAAACCAACAATTTGTATATAAATAATATTTATCTTTTTTGTTTTAAATTATGAAAATAATTTATAATACTTAATATCTTTATATTATAATTGTAATATTTTACAATATAAAAAATATTTTTAAACTATAAAAGTAATTTATAATATATAATTTGCAATGTTCATGGCAAAACATTTTAGCCATACAAGAGATAAAGTAATAGGTCAAAAATCCCCTTTTCTCACCCCTTATCTTCTACTACTATTCCTAGTAGAAATCCCTAGTAAAAGATTCTGTGTAGTCTCCATAAAGTCTCTCTTTCATGAAATGTTATGTTTATATCTCTGTATATCATAAATGAAACAGATAACATAACTAAAATAAAGAACACACATAACAATCCCATTTTTATTTACATTTGTAATAAAGAAAATTTAGGGAGAGGTGACTTTAAAAGGATTAAGGTTAGATTTAAAAAAAAAAAAAAACTCATCATTGCTTTAAAGTTGTCAAAGCCCCAGGATAAAACAGCAAAAGTGTTTGCAGAATCTCCTTTGACCTACATCTGCTTTTTAAATTTTAAGTCAATATCACATGGAGAATAGATCTAGAATGTTGAAATAACAGAACTCCAAAATAACTTCTTCAGGCTTTAAAAATAATCACAATCATACAATTCCTACAGTAGCTGGGAATTTGAGCACAGAACCTTGTCTCCTAACTTATAGCTAAAATACAAATGAGATCATTTAAAAAATTCCTCTTGAATTTATTGAATTCCCTAATAAACTATCACCAGGTATTTTTCTCATTAAAAGATATTCAGAAGCCCTCTCAATAAATAGTAATAATAGGTTTCTGAACTTGCCATACAGGAAGCAAATAAAAAGACTGAATAAACCAATAAGAAATTAAACAGCACTCATTAGATTTACTTAATTACTCAAAAGAATTATTTACCCAACTTAAAGAAATGATTTACCACACATTACCCCCAAAACTATTCTAAACGATAGAGAATCTATTTAGTTTTCCAAAGAATTATGTATGCAGCATTACCAACAATTTAACAGACACATGAAAATGTGTGGGGAAACACTGAGAAACAGAAGTTTTATTGAGTTAAATATTAAGATAAGTGACAGTAATTTTTTAAATATTCAATTTACTTCCAGAGGAACATTTTTCCATATGTGGCATTTGGCTGCTGACTTCAACACTGGATTGAGACAGAAATTAGGGAACTTAATTAAAGAGCTAAGAGAACATGTGAAAATTCAATAGACATTATTTAGACAGTAAAGACGCTTTGAATTTTTGATCACATATGATATTACTATGGTAAGAGAATTTAACTTTCTTGCAATTTTTGCCCAAAAGGTGAGAGAAAAGTCAATTTTAGGTGTTGTTTCCTACTATATTTCTTATTTCTGAATCTTGGGCACTGAAGCCCTTGCTCAATGGATAATTATTGAATGAAGGAATGAATAAATGATTTAATAAAAAATAATTTTAAGGAACTCACCTTTATGCTGAATTTACACAAATCTTTGTAACTGTTTTTGTCTATAAGAAGTTTGTGAAATCTTACCCTATCTTTACAAAACACACAATATAAACCCCTCCCAACACATATTTCTAACACGAAGTGCTACCTGTATTTAAATACAGCAATGATTTGCAGCTATAACATTTTTGAACTGCCTCCAACAATAACCTAAAACTTTTGAAGCATGTACTTTTCTAACAGAATTTTTGATGATATATTTATTTTTCCAATGAAAAAGATATATTTACTGTAGAAAAATAATTCAAGAAAATAAAAAGAAAATCCCAAGATTTTACCATGCAGAAACAATCACTGTGAGATCTACTTTTGGAGTGTAGACCAACCTATGTAAAAAGGTTTTCATCTTGCTCTTTTCACTGAATACTACAATACAACTATTTTGCCATGTTATAAAAATTTCTCATATTGTCTTTGAATATAATGAAATAACTTAGAATATAGACCTATAATAATTAATTCAGCCACATGTTACTGATGAACATTTAAATTATTTTCAATTCCTTGTTTTTTAAAAATATCCTTTATTATTACACCTGTGTAATGGGTATTGTAGAAAATAGGAAATAAGAATAAAATACAGAAAATATCAACATTAATTCCTAATACCCAGATGTTAGCATTGTTAAGATCTAGTATATCCTCTTGGATCTTTTATGTATATACAGATCTGCATGTTTGTGCCTGTCTTCAAGTGTATACTAAAATGAGGAATTATATTCATATTGTATTGTAGCTATATTATTTTGGAGGGTCAACAATCTCCATCTATTTCAGAATAATTTCATCACACCTAAAAGCCAGATCATATTCACACACAATTCCCCACAATTGTCCCAAAATTATCCATTAGAATTGGATTGTCAATAATTAACCAAGCTGCCATTCCCCCGACTTGTTGAAGACTTCAGAATTTTTGCTGTTAGTAACAGTTTTGAAATGGAGACTTTTGTGTATCAGGCTTTTTCTATAATTAGAATTGTTTCCTTAGGAGAGGTTCCCAGAAATGGAATTAATGAATCAAATACCATGAACTTGTAAATCTCTTGATTCCTACTGCCAAATGACTTTCCAAAAGCATTGTACCAAATCATATTTCCAACAGTGGGGCACAAGAATCTTTTTTAAATGAGCAAAGTTATATTAAAGGAGACTTTTGAACAGAATTTTAATTTGATGTCAAAAATAACGAAACTACATTTTATATGTTTTCATCAACTATACAACTACACAATTTTATATGTTTCTGCCAAGTTCAGGTCAGTTAATTGAATATGCACTTCACACATAGAATTTAACTAGGTAAGAAACATGTAGTATATAGTTCCTGCCTGCAATATACACATAGAAGCTATTGAGAAGATAGAAAGGACCATAACAAGATGATGTTAATAGAATGCTAGAAGACAGTGACAGAGATGCGCCCAATGATTTGTAAGAACCAGGTTCAAAGTCATCCAACCCAGTGTAAGAAGAGAGAAAGTTCATGAGGGCTTCTTAGAAGGTATAACAATTTAGTTTATCTTGATGGTTAAGTAGGAGTTATCCAGGGCAGAAAAAAAAGGAGGGAGACAGAAGAGGATAGTTACAGCAGAAGAATCAGCATGATCTTCAAGAGCGGCCGGGCGCGGTCGCTCACACCTGTAATCCCAGCACTTTGGGAGGCCGAGGCGGGCGGATCATGAGGTTAGGAGACAGAGACCATTCTGGCTAACATGGTGAAACCTCGTCTCTACTAAAAATACAAAAAATTAGCCCGGTGTGGTGGCGGGCGCCTGTAGTCCCAGCTACTCGGGAGGCTGAGGCAGGAGAATGGCGTAAACCCGGGTGGCGGAGCTTGCAGTGAGCCGAGATAGCGCCACTGCACTTCAGCCTGGGCAACAGAGCGAGACTCCGTCTCAAAAAACAAACAAACAAACAACAACAACAAAAAAAGTGATCTGTAATACAAGTTGGTGTACACAGGGGCAACTAACCAGCCTTTTTTCCTGTCTTTTCTTAGCTTTTACGGTATGCATCATTCCTTTAACATAGTTTTGACAATATAGACAATACAGCTCTATAATCACTTCTTATGCATATAGCATATATTTCAGATCTTCCAACTGTTCTAAGGAAGAAGGATTAGAATTAATATCTTCTCTAGAGGACATCTGATAAATAAATGGACATATTTTTACTGTCACAGTAACTAATGGTGCTACTAATAATTACTAGGCAGAAGCCAGAGAAACTTAACTTCCTACAATGTGTGGAACATTTCCACACAAGAAAAGAACCGCCCTACCTAAAATGCCAATAGCGTCCTACCCTCGCTTCATAAGACATACTGAGCCAGACTGTAAGTCCCTTGAGGATAAAGATGGCATTTTACTTATCCATTACTCTCATCACACCTGTAACACATAGATGCTGGATATAAATAAACATACAGTGAATGCCTCTTGGTGGATTAAAATAAAAATTAGTAGAATTTCAAAAATAAGAAAAATATTCAGAGCGCTTCACCAACTCTCTTCTAATTTACTCCACTATTTACCATGCATCACCATTACGGGCATTACCAGAAAACAAAGAGGCTGTAGGATACTTATAGGTAAAATAAAATCAGTGGCAGCCACCTATCTCATCATTTCAATTGGCAAAGAAAACAAATCAGCTTTAATTCCCTCTATTATTTGCCTCAGGGGGAGAAAATTCCCAGAGACATTCAAGATCTGTGAGAAACTTATGTTTAAATAATTGTTACTTAAATCCCCTACCAATAGTTACCTGGAATTAAAGCATAATCTTTCGAAGCTTAACACCTAACATGTTACGAAAAGTGCAGAATAAAATGATAAGTTCACACAAGTACAATTTGTTCTTAATTGTTTGATTGGACTTTTTGAAGTCTGCAGCATGTATTACCTTTAAAAGTTTCTTCTTAAAACAAAATTGCCATGATTTATTTTTTACTGAATCTTTACACATCATTAAAACACAGTCATTTAGACTTTAAGACAACCACAGTGTTCTTGAGGGGGGAAAAGCACCCTAAAAACATAGGGTTCTTAAGGTTTTTATTTTACAATAAAACAGGCCACAGGCAAATAAACACAGTTCTGAGTTAAAAGTAGCAGGAGCATTAGGTTTCAGAATTATCGTAAAACAGGAAGGTTGTGAGGGTGTAACAGAGGATGAAAGCAGCCTCAGCCCTGGAGCCTTCCTGCTGACTTGGGCCATGCCAAAATACACAATGGTTTACACACAGCACAAGTACACACAAAGGTGCACACGCACAGTACTCAAAGGATAACTTACTTAGGATAGCTATTATCTTTCAAAAGGTCTCGTTCACAAGTAAAAATAATTTTTAAAAGGTTCAAAGAGTTAATGCAACTCTTCCTGACAATAACACGCCACTAGTACACTTGGATTAGAAATGGTTTTCAAGCATGTGCATATTAGCAGTTTCTATTAAGGTAAATGCCATCTGGAAGAATAATCTTGTCTCTTTGATGATAATTCTACAAACACACATACACATTGAAATGCCTGGAACAGGTTTACCTCTAGTGTCAGTGTTGAATTTCTCTCTGAACAATTGCTTTAGACCACATCTCAGAGAAAAAGTAAATATCTGTGTTGGTAAATATGGCTCAAAATATACACTGCAGTAAGGAAAATATACATTGTGGCAAAGAACACCATACCTACAGTTATAGCCCATTCCAGTAAAAGAAGTGGGAGAATATGCCAAATGGAGGTAGCAGTTAAATTGCTCACCAGAAAAATAAAGAAAACCAGGTCATTATTTTTCCTTCCCTGAAATAAAGAAGCAGCTTCTGCTTAGTTTGGAACAGTCACTGCAAAAAGGGAAGCTTGTGTTTATTCAGCTCTGTTCTCAGCAGTCCACTTCATTAGGCTTCTAGTGCTTTTTTCTTTTTTTTTCTTACTTTGTTGCAGTAATTTGTGGGTACTGTAAAGCCTACTCATTAAGTGGAAACTCAGAATCCTGTAATGCAGAATATAAGCAAAAGACAATATAAATACACATTAAAAAATGCAAACCAATTTCCAAATATTCTGCAAGCTCAAAAAAAAAGGAAAACCTGAAAATCTAGCTACTTTCCCAAGATCATAATTTGCATTACTAATAATTTATATTTTCACCTATAAACCTACATAAACTTAATGTAAAAATACTTGACATTCTTGATAAAATATATGGATAAATTCAATAAGAAGAGTGTAAGCTACAACATATTTGTCACAGTTTGAAAAGAATTCCTGCATAATTTTAATCACAGTTATTACACAGGATTACTTGATAATTGCAAGCCAAATACGTAATCATTTAAAAATACACAAGTCTACAATAAAATGTAGCCTCAAAAAGTACTATTTATAGAAGATGCTGGTAATAACAAATGTGATCATAATAAAGATAAGATGCTTAACATCTTTTTCCTAAAATAATCATGCATAAAATACATTTCAATCCAGCCTCCTAGAATAAGTGCAGTGGTTACCTTCTGCCGTAAATAACAGGTCAAGGAAATTCAGACTCACCACAGAAAAACTGTTAACACCAAATCTAGTTCTTAAAACAATTTTAAACAATGTTGATTCTGTATGAAACATAAGCAACAACAAAAAGTCTACTTTTTCTTAGCAGGCTAAATTCCAAACAAAAAATGATCCTGTTTTCCAGGATAAAAATAGAATAAAAATAAAATTAGGGATACAGGAAGATACTGAATCACATCATACACATTTGCATTGATGGTAATAGATATAGTTTAGTAATTGGATCCCTATTGACACTTGTTCTCTTGGCTGAGAGGACACAGACTGTCAGGTTTTCTATCTCACTAGCTGCTTCTTGGTCTCATTTTCTGGTTCCTTGTCTTTTCCCTGACTTAACTCTGGTTCCCTGGGGTTTAGTTCTTGGTCTTCTTCTCTACCTATAGTCACTTCCTCCGTAACTTCATCTAATCTCATGATAAATATCACTATGTGCTGGCAACTCTCAGATATGTATCTCTGGCCTAGATCTCTTTCATGAACTCCAGACTCATATACCCACCTGCCTACAAGCAATGTCTACTTGTATGTCTAAAAGATATATCAAAGTTACCATATCTAAAAAAAGATCTCCTGACATTCCCCCTCAAACCTGCTCCATATGCCATCTTCTCCATATTGGTTGTTGGCAACACTAACCTTCCAGATGCTCATGCCCAAATCCTTGGAATCATCTTTTACCCCTTCCATTCTCTCACAATCTGTATTAAATTCATCAAGAAATCCCTTTGACTCTATCTTCAAAATATCCTGAGGGTTTTTTGGTATACGTGGTTGTTGTTAATACTATGACTAATAATTCTCTCTACCTTCACAGCGAAGAGTACAGAATAAGCCAATGTCTTTCTCAACAGGATTGCTAGGGTCCTAAACTATAATTGAGATCATGTGGTCTTCTGCTGAAAGCCCTGCTATGGCTGGCTATTTTGCTCAGAGTAAAAACCAATACCTTCAAAAGCCCTGTGTAGTCAGACCTTTCTTTCTTATCTGACCTCACCTGCACTTACTCTCCTCTCACCACTCTACTCCAGCCACTCTGATCTCCCTACTATTTCTTAAACATTCCAGGCATCTCACATCCTAGTGCCTTTGGCCTTGCTATTCTTAGTGATCAGAAAACGTATCGCTCAGATCAATTTATGGCAAAATTCCTTACAGTTTCTCACACCTTATCCTGTTTGAAAATTGTAACTTTCCCTCCATTCCCACCTGATATCCCCCATCTGCTTAACTCTTTCTTTATTCCATAGCACTCACTAACTTCTAAAATTTACTTATGAATTAAGCCTGTTTTGTTTCTGTCTTCTCCTCTTGTAATGTAAGCTTTAGAAGAGCAGCAATTTTTTGTCTATTGTGTTGACTGGTACGTGCCAAGCCACATAGACTAACACATGCCACATACTAAACACTCATTAAATATTTATTGAATAGAATGGAACAGAATAGGATGAATGGAATACATTAGGTTGGGAAATCATAAAATAGAATGGAATGAATAAAATAGGATTGAATATAGTACAGTAAAAAAAATAAAAGAACAGAGCAGAACAGGTTGGTAGGGCAACTGGCTGTTCTCAGTTTCTAATCTGTTAAAAAACAAAAAGGTTGAGTTCTAAAAGAATGAGATAACTATGAAATGATCTGCACTTCTCAAAGAAGTCATATATCCAAATTATAATGACAGAAAAATTAAATACCTAAAATTGAGTTGAAAATGGTTAAAAAAAAAAAAAAAGAATGCCTTTCCAAAAAATGAAGGCATTCCTAAGCAAGAAAAGAAGCTATCTCAATATCCTACCAAAAAAAAAAAAAAAAAAAAAAAAACTGGGAGAAGGGAGAGAAAGAGGAGGAAGAAGAAGAAAAAAATCCTGCAAAGGTAGAAACAAATGATTTTGGAAAGAATAAATGAAATGCCTACATTCCCAATTTACTTCAAAATAACATTTTCCCATAAGAACCTGTATGTATGTATGTGTGTGTTTGCATGTGCGTAAAATATGACTTCACCAAAAAAAAAAAAAAAAACCACCTTTTTTATTTTGAAATAATTTATAGACTCATAGAGAGTTGCAAAAGTAGTACAAAGAGGAATCTTGTGAAAGCTTCACCTAGTTTTCCCCAATGGTTACTTCTTACATAATAATAGTACAATATCAAAATCAGGAAGTTAACATTCTTAGAATGTTAATAAATTGAATCATACCATGTGTAAACTTTTGAAATTGGCTTTTTTCCTTCAGTATAATGCCCTAGAGGTCCATCCAAGCTGTAGTCTGTATCAACAGCACGTTCATTTTTATTGCAATGCAGTATTCCATGGTATGGATGTACCATACAGTTTGTTTAACCATTCAGCTATTGAGGGACACTGTGAACGTTTATTGTTTTGAGTTATTTCAAATGAAAACAGCTGCAATGAACAACTGTGTACAATATTATGTGTGAACGTAAGTTTTAATTTTTGTAGGACAAATTCCCAGAAGTGCAATTTCTGGCTCATGTGGTAAGTTTGTTTGTTTGTTTGTTTATTTGAGACGGAGTCTCGCTCTGTCACCAGGCTGGAGTGCAGTGGTGTGATCTCAGCTCACTGCAACCTCTGCTTCCCAGGTCCAAGCGATTCTCCTGCCTCAGCCTCCTGAGTAGCTGGGACTACACACGTAACACCACACCCAGTTAATTTTTGTATTTTTAGTAGAGATGGGGTTTCACCATGTTGGCCAGGATGGTCTCAATCTCTTGACCTCGTGATCCTCCCACCTTGGCCTCCCAAAGTGCTGGGATTACAGGCATAAGCCACTGCACCTGGCCTATTTTTTATATTTTTAAAGAACCAGCCAAACTATTTTCCAGAATAGCAATATCATTTTACATTCCCAACACCAATGTATGAGTGCTCCAATTTATCCACATCCTCACTAGCATTTCACATGGTAACTATTTTTGAATTCTAGCTATTATCATAGATATATACATTTACCCAGTGATATTTAATATATTTTTGTATGTTAACTTGATATTTGTATATCCTCCTCAATGAACAGTCTTTTAATATTTTTGCCCATTTCCTTATTGCTCTGGTTGGTTATTTTACTGTTGAGTTTTGAGAGTTATTTGTACATTTTAGATATGAGTCCTTTGTCATAAACGCAGTTACAAAAGTGTTGCTTTTTTTATATCGTGAAGGTTACACCAATAGACTCATATACACTTATTAAAGCAATAAATCCAAGAGCTAATTACATACCAAATACAACTACAGACATACCTCATTTTATTTTGCTTTGCTTTATTGTGCTTTGTAGATATTTTTCCTCTTACAAAGTGAAGTTTTGTGGCAACTCAGCTTTGAGCAAGTGTGTCAGTGCCATTTTCCAGCAGCATGTGCTCACTTCATGTCTCTATCAAAATTTTGGTAATTCTCGCAAGATTTCAAAATTTTTCATTATTATTATATCTGTTAGGACAATATGTAATCAGTGATCTTTGATGTTACTAGTGTAATTGTTTTAGAGTACCACAACCACACCCGTATAAGATGGCAAACTTAATCTGTAAATGTTGTGGTGTTCTGACTCTACTGACCAGCAGTCAGTCTCTGACTCTCTCCCTCTCCGTGGGTCTCCCTATTCAGAGAGACAAAAGAATATTGAAATCAGGGCAATTAATAACCCTACAATGGCCTCTAAGTGTTCAACTGAAAGAGAAAGAGTTGCACATCTCTCACTTTCAATCGAGAGCTAGAAATGATTAAGCTCAGTGAGGAAGGCATGTTGAAAGCCAAGACAAGTGGAGAGCAAAGACTCTTGCACCAAACCACCAAGTTGTGAATGCAAATGGAGGGAGGCAGGGAGGCAGGAAGAAAGGAAGGAAGGAAGGAAGGAAGGAGGGAAGGAAGGAAGGAAGGAAGGAAGGAAGGAAGGAAGGA